>NW_025334343.1:0-104906 GCF_014858855.1 Bufo gargarizans
CTGGCGGCACTGAGGCAGTGCAAAACTGCGGAAGCATTGCTTAGAGAAAAACGGGAGGATCTAGAAAACAGAGATAGAAGAAATAACCTTCGATTTGTGGGAATTCCGGAATCAGTGACGGGAGAGGCGTTGACGACGTATCTGGCGACTAAAATCCCACAAGCCCTATATCTTGATTTGCCAGTAGACCCTATAATGATAGAGAGGGCACATAGAATAGGTCCACCCAGGGACCGGGGGGGAGGGGGGCGCTATTGCTAAATATGTCCACTAGGCCACCAAGGAGAAAATCCTGCGAGCGTACAGCAATCAACGACAGCTGGTGGTGGACGGTCAGAAAATACTTCTTTTCAGGATTTTTCAGCAATGGTGACATAGAAAAGAAAGGCCTTCGTGGGCATTTGCTGCTTTCTCCATGATCGCAATATCCGCTCCCGGCTAGTCTGCGGGTGCAACATGAGGGCCGTACTCACCTATTTGATGACCCAGGAAGCTGAAATATAACCTCTTTGTTCTAGATTCAAGTTCGATTGCCCTGGGACGGGGCAGCCACTTGATGTTCACTGATGTTCCATTTTGTCTATCTGAAACTAGTGATGAGCGGCAGGGGTCATATTCGAATTCGCGATATTTCGCGATTTTGTAGATTATTTAACGCGAACCTTTCACCAGGATTTCACTTAATAGACTATTACCAGTACCTTATAGATGATCCTCATTGTGTTTCAATGCATTCTTGTGTCGCTTTCCTGCGATGGGTATTCATGAAAAAAACAACTTATAAAGTCCTCGTCTCCAGCTCCTGAAGTCAAGGGGGTAGCCCTTCCCTCACTCCGGGCTGTACCTCCCCTGCCCTAACCCCGCCTCTAAGTAGTGTAACTGACACCCGGCTCAGTCGCCGGGACCGCGCTTGTACAGGCGGCGCATGCGCCGTCGGACTCGAGCGCGATCCTGTAACTGAATTGCGCATGCGCCGTCCCCGGTGCCTGCCTGTCTTCTCTTCCTCATGCACGATTCAGTTACAGGATCGCGCTCGAGTCCGACGGCGCATGCGCCGCCTGTACAAGCGCGGTCCTTGTGACTGAGCCGGGTGTCAGTTACACTACTTAGAGGCGGGGTTAGGGCAGGGGCGTTACTGCCCGGAGTGAGGGGAGGGCTACCCCCTTGACTTCTAGCGTGACTTCAGGAGCATGAGACGAGGACTTTATAACTAGTTTTTTTCATGAATATCCATCCCAGGAAAGCGGCACAAGAATGCATTGAAACACAATGAGGATCATCTATAAGGTACTGGTAATAGTTTATTAAGTGAAATCCTGGTGAAAGGTTCGCTTTAATGAATATTCGCAAATTCGAATATTCGTTATATTCTACGACTTTTTTACTTAAAAAAATCGACAAGGTAATGATCGTGTAATATGCGAATTTTCGCAATGCAAATTTTTATCGCAAATTTTTCAATTGCCGAGCAAAACCATGATTCCTCCCTGCTTCTTGCTTGTGGGCCAATGAGTCAGAGCACTATATCTAATATATTAGTTTTTAAATATTCGTAATATTCTAAAACAAGAATATATAGCAATACAGCCAATATTCGAAAAAAAAAAGGAATATAGAGCAATTTAGCTACTATAGTGCGATAATCTTTTTTCTAAAAGTTGTAATTTTTTTCCAATCTGAACTTCAGATGAGAAAAAATGACAACTATTAGACAAAGAAGATTATAGCCCTATATTAGCTAAATTGCTCTATATTCATTTTTTTTCTCGAATATTCGCTATATTGCTATATATTCTTGTTTTAGAATATTACAAATATTCGAAAAACCAAAACAAATATACCAGATTTTTCGCCCCATAAGACGCAATTGAGGCCGGGCGGTGCAGTCAGTGTAGTCCGGCCCCGCCGCTCCAGTGCTGCACTATACAAATATAAAATGTCTCATTCAATTAAAAGTGATTACACATGCCCCCCCACTCCTATATTACTGTACATCCTAACGGCTTCTGTAGAATGCCGGCAGGCCGGGCGGCAGCGTCACTCCCTGATGTCACGTGCCTGCGCCGCCTACTTTATCAATGAAGCAGGCGGCGCAGGCAAGTGATGTCAGTGAGTGACGCGCTGGCTGCCCGGCCATCCACAGATCCCCCTGTAACAGTGCCAGCCACAGATCCCCCTGTAACAGTGCCATCCACAGATCCCCCCTGTAACAGTGCCAGCCACAGATCCCCCTGTAACAGTGCCAGCCACAGATCCCCCTGTAACAGTGCCAGCCACAGATCCCCCCTGTAACAGTGCCACCACAGATCCCCCCTGTAACAGTGCCAGCCACAGATCCCCCCTGTAACAGTGCCAGCCACAGATCCCCCCTGTAACAGTGCCAGCCACAGATCCCCCCTGTACAGTGCCAGCCACAGATCCCCCTGTAACAGTGCCAGCCACAGATCCCCCCTGTAACAGTGCCAGCCACAGATCCCCCCTGTAACAGTGCCAGCCACAGATCCCCCCTGTAACAGTCCCCCTGTAACAGTGCAGCCACAGATCCCCCTGTAACAGTGGCAGCCACAGACCTCCCCTGTAACAGTGCCAGCCACAGATCCCCCTGTAACAGTGCCAGCCACAGATCCCCCTGTAACAGTGCCGCCACAGATCCCCCTGTAACAGTGCCAGCCCACAGATCCCCCTGTAACAGTGCCAGCCACAGATTCCCCTGTAAACAGTGCCAGCCACAGATCCCCCTGTAACAGTGCCAGCCCACAGATCCCCCCTGTAACAGTGCCAGCCACAGATCCCCCTGTAACAGTGCCAGCCACAGATCCCCCATAACAGTGTCATCCACAGATCCCCCATAACAGTGCCAGCCACAGATCCCCCATGAACAGTGTCATCCACAGATCCCTCATAACAGTGTCATCCACAGATCCCCCATAACAGTGTCAGCCACAGATCCCCCCTGTAACAGTGCCATCCACAGATCCCTCATAACAGTGTCATCCACAGATCCCCCATAACAGTGTCAGCCACAGATCCCCCCTGTAACAGTGCCAGCCACAGATCCCCCCATAACAGTGCCAGCCACAGATCCCCCCATAACAGTGCGTCATCCCCAGATCCCCCATAACAGTGCCAGCCACAGATCCCCCATAACAGTGCCATCCACAGATCCCCCATAACAGTGCCAGCCACAGATACCCCCTGTAACAGTGCCAGCCACAGATCCCTCTGTAACAGTGCCAGCCACAGATCCCCCTGTAACAGTGCCAGCCACAGATCCCCCCTGTAACAGTGCCAGACACAGATCCCCCTGTAACAGTGCCAGCCACAGATCCCCCTGTAACAGTGCCAGCCACAGATCCCCCTGTAACAGTGCCATCCACAGATCCCCCCTGTAACAGTGCCATCCACAGATCCCCCTGTAACAGTGCCAGCCACAGATCCCCCCTGTAACAGTGCCATCCACAGACCCCCCCCCTGTAACAGTGCCAGCCACAGATCCCCCTGTAACAGTGCCAGCCACAGATCCCCCCCCTGTAACAGTGCCACCCACAGATACCCCTGTAACAGTGTCATCCACAGATCCCCCCTGTAACAGTGCCAGCCACAGATCCCCCTGTAACAGTGCAAACCACAGAACACCCCCTGTAACAGTGCCAGCCACAGATCCCCCTGTAACAGTGCCAGCCACAGATCCCCCCTGTAACAGTGCCATCCACAGACCCCCCCTGTAACAGTGCCAGCCACAGATCCCCCTGTAACAGTGCCATCCACAGATCCCCCTGTAACAGTGCCACCCACAGATACCCCTGTAACAGTGCCAGCCACAGATCCCCCTGTAACAGTGCCAACCACAGATCACCCCCTGTAACAGTGCCAGCCACAGATCCCCCCTGTAACAGTGCCAGCCACAGATCCCCCCTGTAACAGTGCCAGCCACAGATCCCCCCTGTAACAGTGCCAGCCACAGATCCCCCCTGTAACAGTGCCAGCCACAGATCCCCCCTGTAACAGTGCCAGCCACAGATCCCCCCTGTAACAGTGCCAACCACAGATCACCCCCTGTAACAGTGCCAGCCACAGATACCCCCTGTAACAGTGCCAGCCACAGATACCCCCTGTAACAGTGCCAGCCACAGATATCCCCTGTAACAGTGCCAGCCACAGTAACCCCCTGTAACAGTGCCAGCCACAGATCCCCCTGTAACAGTGCCAGCCACAGATCCCCCTGTAACAGTGCCAGCCACAGATCCCCCCTGTAACAGTGCCAGCCACAGATCCCCCCTGTAACAGTGCCAGCCACAGATCCCCCTGTAACAGTGCATCCACAGATCCCCCCTGTAACAGTGCCAGCCACAGATCCCCCTGTAACAGTGCCAGCCACAGATCCCCCCTGTAACAGTGCCAGCCACAGATCCCCCCTGTAACAGTGCCACCCACAGATCCCCCCTGTAACAGTGCCAGCCACAGATCCCCCCTGTAACAGTGCCACCCACAGATACCCCCTGTAACAGTGCCAGCCACAGATCCCCCCTGTAACAGTGCCAGCCACAGATCCCCCCTGTAACAGTGCCAGCCACAGATCCCCCCTGTAACAGTGCCAGCCACAGATCCCCCCTGTAACAGTGTCAGCGACAGATCCCCCCCCGTAACAGTGTCAGCCACAGATCCCCCCTGTAACAGTGCCAGCCACAGATCCCCCCTGTAACAGTGCCAGCCACAGATCCCCCCCGTAACAGTGTCAGCGACAGATCCCCCCCATAACAGTGCCAACCACAGATCACCCCCTGTAACAGTGCCAGCCACAGATACCCCCTGTAACAGTGCCAGCCACAGATACCCCCTGTAACAGTGCCAGCCACAGATCCCCCCTGTAACAGTGCCAGCCACAGTAACCCCCTGTAACAGTGCCAGCCACAGATCCCCCCTGTAACAGTGCCAGCCACAGATCCCCCTGTAACAGTGCCAGCCACAGATCCCCCCTGTAACAGTGCCAGCCACAGATCCCCCCTGTAACAGTGCCAGCCACAGATCCCCCCTGTAACAGTGCCAGCCACAGATCCCCCCTGTAACAGTGCCAGCCACAGATCCCCCCTGTAACAGTGCCAACCACAGATCACCCCCTGTAACAGTGCCAGCCACAGATACCCCCTGTAACAGTGCCAGCCACAGATACCCCCTGTAACAGTGCCAGCCACAGATACCCCCTGTAACAGTGCCAGCCACAGTAACCCCCTGTAACAGTGCCAGCCACAGATCCCCCTGTAACAGTGCCAGCCACAGTAACCCCCTGTAACAGTGCCAGCCACAGATACCCCCTGTAACAGTGCCAGCCACAGATACCCCCTGTAACAGTGCCAGCCACAGATCCCCCCTGTAACAGTGCCAGCCACAGTAACCCCCTGTAACAGTGCCAGCCACAGATCCCCCCTGTAACAGTGCCAGCCACAGATCCCCCTGTAACAGTGCCAGCCACAGATCCCCCCTGTAACAGTGCCATCCACAGATCCCCCCTGTAACAGTGCCAGCCACAGATCCCCCTGTAACAGTGCCAGCCACAGATCCCCCCTGTAACAGTGCCAGCCACAGATCCCCCTGTAACAGTGCCAGCCACAGATCCCCCCTGTAACAGTGCCAGCCACAGATCCCCCCTGTAACAGTGCCAGCCACAGATCCCCCCTGTAACAGTGTCATCCACAGATCCCCCATAACAGTGCGTCATCCCCAGATCCCCCATAACAGTGCCAGCCACAGATCCCCCTGTAACAGTGCCAGCCACAGATCCCCCTGTAACAGTGCCAGCCACAGATCCCCCCTGTAACAGTGCCAGCCACAGATACCCCTGTAACAGTGCCAGCCACAGATCCCCCTGTAACAGTGCCAGCCACAGATCCCCCCTGTAACAGTGCCAGCCACAGATACCCCCTGTAACAGTGCCAGCCACAGATCCCCCCTGTAACAGTGTCATCCACAGATCCCCCATAACAGTGCGTCATCCCCAGATCCCCCATAACAGTGGCAGCCACAGATCCCCCCTGTAACAGTGCCAGCCACAGATCCCCCCTGTAACAGTGCCAGCCACAGATCCCCCCTGTAACAGTGCCACCCACAGATCCCCCTGTAACAGTGCCAGCCACAGATCCCCCCTGTAACAGTGCCAGCCACAGATCCCCCCTGTAACAGTGCCAGCCACAGATCCCCCTGTAACAGTGCCAGCCACAGATCCCCCCTGTAACAGTGCCAGCCACAGATCCCCCTGTAACAGTGCCAACCACAGATCCCCCCCATAACAGTGTCAGCCACAGATCCCCCATAACAGTGCCAGCCACAGATCCCCAGTAACAGTGCCATCCACAGACCACGATTAGTTCCAAACCCACCAAAAGCACACCTTTTGTTTAAAAAATATATTTTTCTTATTTTCCTCCCTAAAAACCTAGGTACGTCTTATGGGCCGGTGCATCTTATAGGGTGAAAAATACGGTATTCGATCTAGTGCTTTATAATTTATATTAGTTTTTTAGAATATTCATAATTTTTCCCATTTAAAGTCATCATGATTCCTCCCTGCTTCTTGGTCAATGACTCATTGGCCCACAAGCAAGAAGCAGGGAGGAATCATGTTTTTACTCGGCAATTGAAAAATTTGCGATAAAAATTCACATTACGAATATATTTCACTATATTCTAAATATTCGCGAATTTTCGAAGTACCTATATTCGCAATTCGAATATTCGTGATCAACACTATTTGAAACTATGTTTTATGTTTCAGGCTGTTAACTACAAAGCTCGGGATCTGGGACTCCATGGTGCAGAACCACTCTTACTCGCTCGCTGGGACGAGTGGGAGCGGATCTTCAAGGGACTGACCTGTCTGATGACTACCGTACTCCCCCCTGGCCAGATGAGTACCACACCTGAGGGCATTGTGCCTACATACCACACCTCACCATTTTTAAAACTGCTCACATGGAATGTGGCAGGGTTAAATACCCCGACTAAGAGAAGAAAAGTAATAACACACCTCAAGCGATTTAAGCAAGAAACACATTGGAAGGCGTCCTCCCAGTCCTCACTCCGGGCCTCGGCACACCACTAAATCCAGGGGAGTGCACCAGTGGCAGTGGACGGATTCACAGAGTCGAGGGTGATTGTTCTCCCTAAGCCAACGAAAACCCTGCTTTACCGCAGTCTTATAGGCCCATAACCTTATGAACCAGGATTATAAATTCCTTGCTAGAATCATTGCTAACAGACTGCAGACCTTTCTCCCGGCCTTAATTCACCCCACTCAAATGGGCTTCACACAGGGAAGACATGTGGTCACCAATGTCCGGCGGGCGATAGCTTCCACAGTCGCAGCCCAAGACCCCGCTCAGCCTCAAATACTCCTTCTCGGCCTAGATGCCGAGAAGGCCTTCGACGCGGTGTCCTGGCCTTTCCTACACACCCTCCTAGCCACTTGCGGTTTTGGGGACGGATTCAAGCAATTCATCATTAATATATACACGGATGTGACAACTAAAATTACCATAAATGGGAAGAACTCTGGGGTAATTGACCTCTTTAGGGGCACAAGACAGGGATGTCCTTTATCCCCAATCTTGTTCAATCTGTCTCTGCACCCGCTCTTTTTCACCTTCAATACACACAAGGGTTCTGTGGGGTGAAGGTGGGCAATGTAGAAATCAGAACAGCTGCGTTTGCGGACAACGTGTTGCTGATGGTTTCTGACCCCAAAAATTCTCTAGATAAACTGCTAACTGAACTCCAGGATGTGGGCTCCTTATCAGGATACACCATTAACTTGGACAAAACAGAGGCGTTACTTAGCGGGACCTGGAGACCTGGACAAGGGCATTCCCTTTTTTGTGGAAAGATAGGTCCATAACTTATCTGGGGGTCTCAATCCCTAAACGACCATCCCAATTATATAATGGCCCTTACTTATCGCCTCTAGAATCTACCCTCCAGAGTTGGAAACATTTCACACTATTCTACGTAGGAAGGGTGAACCTTCCCAAATGATTAAATATACTTCAAATGTTACCCATATACCTTAAACCTAAGGACGAAAAGAGAAATAACTATTTATATCGGACGTTTATCTGGAATGGGAAACGCCCCAGAATAGCTTGGCATATACTACAACAACCCAAATTAAATGGGGACTTAAACTTTCCCGATGTTAAGCTGTATAACATTGCGGCCCTGATGAGGGTGGTGAGGGACTGGCTACACTCAACATCTCGATATACCTCAATCTCCCTGGACCAGGCCTTCATGCCATATATAGCATTACCAAACCTACTTCATGTCCCATACAGGAGTCTCTCCCAACTAGTGAGAGCGAACCATCTCCTCATGACCGCATGGCGTAGGTCACGGAGGTTGTGCAAAATGCACCCATCATACTCGACACAACTGACCCTGGTGAGGAACACCTCCTTTCAAAATGGCCGTTCACACCCAGTTTTTACACACTGGCAATCTCTGGGTATAACCAATATACGTGAACTCATCAATGTGCAAACGCGGTCGGTCAAAACGCTCCAAGACTTGCAGAAGGAATACCCGGACATAACATTCCTATTTTTTCCAAATGTGCAGGTAAAAAGCTACATTGACAGAGGGACTGCCACTTTGCCGGATGCGGAGTGGAGTCCGTACTTGGCTGGGTGGTACTCAAGCCCTAGCGAGGGGAAAAAACAAATATCAACAAACTCTAAATTCCTACACATCCCTATCGATTATACCGTATCAAACGCCGCTATGACCAAGTGGACAGCAGAGGGGCCACAAGCCACCCCATCTGTGATACTCAGGGCATTGGAGTTCGCCTACAAACACTTAGCGGTGGCCAGATATGTAGAGATGGTCTTACAAATTCGTCATATCTGACTCCAAGGAGGGGGTTTTGGATGGGTATTTACGATTCTACTAGCTGTTTCAAATGCGGGGCCCCAGACGCGGGACTTTATCATTGTTTATGGGATTGTCAAAGGATAAGAGAGTTCTGGAGCAAAAACATTGCTTTCACTAACTCGCACCTAACCAATTTTACCCCATGTGACCCGCTCTGGGCCTAGTTCGGTTACCTGGACAAAGACACATACAACTGTACTCCGGGGTGTAGGAAACTGCGGCGGGCACCAAGGCAATCTTACAAGTTTGGTCACAACCCTCGGGCCCCCCTTTCAAATTTATACTGGAAACATTATCCCACATTATGTGTATGGACTGGGTGGAGGCTTCACAGCAAAGATAAAACGGTGGAGCACTTCTTTCGGGTGCGGGAAAGTTTTATTAACATACTGCCGTTACAAACCCGCAAGGCCAAACACGAATGCTCTTCGGGGACAACTTGGTTCCTGGAACAGGCGGTGAAGCACCAGTTCTATTGTCTTGAGCCGTATGTTGAATTTTCTTTGATTGAAAACTTAATAAAAACAGTTTTAAGAAAAAAAAATCGCACCTCTCACTCGTGTCTTCAAGACTTTTCTCGAGCTGCACCTACTCTCTGGAATACTCTGCCCCCGAATACTAGGTCAATTCACAACTTCTCCACCTTCAAACGTGCCTTAAAAACACATCTTTTCAGGCAGGTTTATCAAGCTTCCTAAACTGACTATTCCCCGACTAAACCTCCGCCACCAACTCCTCCGGCCTGAACTCAATCCTCTAGTAGTCCCAAACCCGAAGCAGATCGGCCGGCACCACTCCTGTCAGTTCCATAATGGCTCGAATCCTACTTATCACAATCAACTACCTGATGTGTCACCCCCAATTCCTCATAGATTGTAAGCTCTTTTGAGCAGGGCCCTGACTACTAGTGTTTCAGTTGCATATTCACCAGTTACTTTGGGTTCGTACATGAACCCTATGAACTTGTACAGCGCTGCGGAATATGGTGGCGCTATATAAATACATTTTATTATTATTATTCTGACATAATGGTGGGTATGGGGGCAAAGTGACTACATCTGGCATAATGGTGGGTATGAGGACCTATATGGGGGACATAATTGTGGGTATGGGGACCTATATGGAGGATAAAATGACCACTTATGGCATAATGGTGGGTATCGGGCTATGATGATGAGTGATCATCTTGTACTACAATGACCGTTGTTCACCTAGGAGTCTCCATGTTGTCTCCTTGACTAGGCCTTGTGATGTGAGTGATGCCTTGGCCCTGGGCACTAGGTGGTGGCATATTTCAGAGGGGTTGGGTCTGATATGGTAGACCTGGCTGGAGAGCCTACATGTGTACATGATGGAGCGAGGTCTGATGTGTCCACACATCCCAGGGCATTGTGCCAGTGGAGCCTGTCCGGACCTGTATTGTGTTTGTGGACACCTTTGTGTTTACAGTGAAGTTCTGTACATTGAACACAATGGTAATAAACGCTCCATGGGGGGTGGGGGAGCAGAGACAAAGAGGCCTGGATGACCCTCCACAAGCCCCGACCTCCATAATAAAGGAAGACATTTGCATTCCGCACACAGAGGCCATTGCTGTGGAAAGGACGTGATGTTTTTACAATCCCAGAGGAGCGCCTTCTGTTATAAGGGTAAACTGTGCTACAATGGGTCAGTGTAATGAGGGCAATGAATACCGTTATCTGTATAACGAGGGGATCCGGACAATGCCCGGGAGCCATGACACTGCAGTCATAACCCTGGGGGCCGCTCCTCTATTGTATAGGTCGTACAGATTGCTGGGCCTGTGCACTCTACACATGGACAGCCATGAGATGATGGCGTGGTGTACCATGCCGGGACTGCCACTCCACAGACAGTGGCTCATTATCACGCCATGCATCTCATGTCCGCTCTAAAAATTGTGCTCCAAACAAGTCCTGTCCATGCCTCTCTGTCACCCCACCAGTATGATCTGCAAGTAATGCTCTGTGGTGCCGACATGTACCAACCGATCCCTGCAGGTGCTGTGAGATCATGTCCGTGTGGAGTGAACACGTTGACTAAGGGCTGTCAGACTGGACTGAAAACTTGAAGACATTTCACTACTCAGAACTAATAGAGAAGTCCAGTTAGGCTACTTTCACACTAGCGTTAGGGGCTCCGCTTGTGAGTTCCATTTGAAGGCTCTCACAAGCGGCTCCGAACACATCCGTCCAGCCCCAATGCATTCTAAGTGGATGCGGATCCGCTCAGAATGCTTCAGTCTGGCACCGTCTGTCCTACGCTCCGCTCAGCAGGCGGACACCTGAATGCTGCTTGCAGCCGTGGTTTTGCAGAAGCAAACGGATCCACTCAAAATGCATCAGTCTGGCGGCGTCTGTCCTCCACTCCGCTCAGCAGGCGGACACCTGAATGCTGCTTGCAGCCATGGTTGTGCGGAGGCAAACGGATCCGCTCAGAATGCATCAGTCTGGCACCGTCTGTCCTACGCTCCGCTCAGCAGGCGGACACCTGAAAGCTGCTTGCAGCCGTGGTTGTGCGGAGGCAAACGGATCCGCTCAGAATGCATCAGTCTGGCACCGTCTGTCCTACGCTCCGCTCAGCAGGCGGACACCTGAAAGCTGCTTGCAGCCGTGGTTGTGCGGAGGCAAACGGATCCGCTCAGAATGCATCAGTCTGGCACCGTCTGTCCTACGCTCCGCTCAGCAGGCGGACACCTGAAAGCTGCTTGCAGCCGTGGTTGTGCGGAGGCAAACGGATCCGCTCAGAATGCTTCAGTCTGGCACCGTCTGTCCTCCACTCCGCTCAGCAGGCGGACACCCGAACGCTGCTTGAAGCCGTGGCCGTGCGGAGCCAAGCGGATCCGTCCAGACTTACAACGTAAGTCAATGGGGACGGATCCGTTTGAAGTTGACACAATATGGCTCAATTGCAAATGGATCCGTCCCCCATTGACTTTCAATGTAAAGTCTGGACGGATCCGTCTGACTAACTTTCACACTTAGAGTTTTTTCTAAAATATAATGCAGACGGATCCGTTCTGAACAGATCCCATCGTCTGCATTATATGAGCGGATCCGTCTGGGCAGACCCCAGACGGATCCGCTCTGAACGCAAGTGTGAAAGTAGCCTTAGATAGTCAGATCCAATGCAGGTACCAGGTCTCACCTACTCATCTTCACTGGGCCTCAAACCAGGTCTCTTGTTATTTGCCAAGATCTTCTGGGTTCTACTATACTCAAGTCTGAGCTGGTGCCAGGTGTTCTGAGATCTACTGTATTTACCATGTCCAGGCTGTGAACCTGGTCTCCTGGAATCGGCCAAGATCTTCTAGGATCTACTGTACTCAAGTCTGAGCTGGTACCAGGTCTCCTGGGATCTACTATACTCACCATGTCCAGGTTGTGAACCAGGTCTCCTGGGATCTTCCAAGATCTTCTGGGATCTACTGTACTCAAGTCTGAGCTGGTGCCAGGTCTCCTGGGATCTACTGTTCTCATCACGTTCCCCCCATCACACAGTCGCTCACACTGTTAGGCGGTCACGTTTCCCCCCATCACACAGTCGCTCACACTGTCAGGCGGTTACGTTTCCCCCCATCACACAGTCGCTCACACTGTCAGGCGGTCACGTTCCCCATCACACAGTCGCTCATGTTCCCTCCTATCACACAGTCGCTCACACTGTCAGGCGGTCACGTTCCCCCACATAGAAAGTGTTAGCAGATAAGAACCATTTGGCCCATCTAGTCTGCCCAAAATCACAGTCGCTCACACTGTCAGGCGGTCACGTTCCTCCCATCACACAGTCGCTCACACTGTCAGGCGGTCACGTTCCCCCCCATCACACAGTCGCTCACACTGTCAGGCGGTCACGTTCCCCCTGATCACACAGTCGCTCACACTGTCAGGCGGTCAAGTTCCCCCTATCACACAGTTGCTCACACTGTCAGGCGGTCACGTTCCCCCACATAGAAAGTGTTGGCAGATAAGAACCATTTGGCCCATCTAGTCTGCCCAAAATCACACAGTCGCTCACACTGTCAGGCGGTCACGTTCCCCCCCATCACACAGTCGCTCACACAGTCAGGCGGTCACGTTCCCCCGGATGAAACAGTCGCTCACACTGTCAGGTGGTCACGTTCCCCCAGATCACACAGTCGCTCACACTGTCAGGCGGTCACGTCCCCCCATCACACAGTCACACAGTCAGGCGGTTACCTTCCCCCTTCCCCATCACACAGTCGCTCACAGTCAGACGGTCATGTTCCCTCCATCATACAGTCGCTCACACTGTCAGGCGGTCACGTTCCCTCACATAGAAAGTGTTGGCAGATAAGAACTATTTGGCCCATCTAGTCTGTCCAAAATCACAGTCGCTCACACTCTCAGGTGGTCACGTTCCCCCAATCACACAGTCGCTCACACTGTCAGGCGGTCACGTTCCCCCCGATCACACAGTGGCTCACACTGTCAGCTGGTCACGTTCCCCCCGATCACACAGTCGCTCACACTGTCAGGGAATCACGTTCTCCCTGATCACACAGTCGCTCACACTGTCAGGCGGTCACGGCCCCCCATCACACAGTCGCTAACACTGTCAGGCGGTTACGTTCCCCCTTCCCCATCACACAGTCGCTCACACTGTCAGGCGGTCACGTCCCCCCATCACACAGTCGCTCACACTGTCAGGTGGTCACGTTCCCCCTTCCCCATCACACAGTCGCTCACACTGTCAGGCGGTCACATTCCCCCTATCAAACAGTCGCTCACACTGTCAGGTGGTCACGTTCCCCCATCACACAGTCGCTCACACTGTCAGGTGGTCACGTTCCCCCTTCCCCATCACACAGTCGCTCACACTGTCAGGTGGTCGCGTTAGCCCTTCCCCATCACACAGTCGCTCACACTGTAAGGCAGTCACGTTCCCCCCATCACACAGTCGCTCACACTGTCAGGTGGTTACATTACCCCCATCACACAGTCGCTCACACTGTCAGGCGGTCACGTTCCCCCCATCACACAGTCGCTCACACTGTCAGGTGGTCACGTTCCCCCCCCATCACACAGTCGCTCACACTGTCAGGTGGTAACTTTCCCCCCATCACACAGTCGCTCACACTGTCAGCTGGTCACGTTCCCCCCGATCACACAGTCGCTCACACTGTCAGGTGGTCACGTCCCCCCCCATCACACAGTCGCTCACACTGTCAGGCGGTCATGTTCCCCCCATCACACAGTCGCTCACACTGTCAGGTGGTTACATTACCCCCATCACACAGTTGCTCACACTGTCAGGCGGTAACATTCCTCCCCATCGCACAGTCGCTCACACTGTCAGGCGGTCCAATTCCCCCATTACACAGTCGCTCACACTGTCAGGCAGTCACGTTCCCCCCATCACACAGTCGCTCACACTGTCAGGTGGTCACGTTCCCCCCCCCCATCACACAGTCGCTCACACTGTCAAGCGGTCACGTTTCCCCTCTTCACACAGTCGCTCACACTGTCAGGTAGTCACGTTCCCCCATCACACAGTCGCTCACACTGTCAGGTGGTCACGCCCCCCCCCCATCACACAGTCGCTCACACTGTCAGGTGGTCACGTTCCCCCCGATCACACAGTCGCTCACACTGTCAGGTGGTCACATCCCCCCATCACACAGTCGCTCACACTGTCAGGTGGTTACATTACCCCCATCACACAGTCGCTCACACTGTCAGGTGGTCACGTCCCCCCCCCCATCACACAGTCGCTCACACTGTCAGGTGGTCACGTTCCCCCCATCACACAGTCGCTCACACTGTCAGGCAGTTACATTACCCCCATCACACAGTCGCTCACACTGTCAGGCGGTCATGTTCCCCCCATCACACAGTCGCTCACACTGTCAGGTGGTCACGTTCCCCCGATCACACTGTCGCTCACACTGTCAGGTGGTCCCCCCCCCCCCATCACACAGTCGCTCACACTGTCAGGTGGTCACATTCCCCGCTATCACACAGTCGCTCACACTGTCAGGTGGTCACGTCCCCCCCATCACACAGTCGCTCACACTGTCAGGCAGTTACATTACCCCCATCACACAGTCGCTCACACTGTCAGGCGGTCATGTTCCCCCCCATCACACAGTCGCTCACACTGTCAGGTGGTTACATTCCTCCCCATCGCACAGTCGCTCACACTGTCAGGCGGTCACATTCCTCCCCATCGCACAGTCGCTCACACTGTCAGGCGGTCCAATTCCCCCATCACACAGTCGCTCACACTGTCAGGCGGTCACGTTCCCCCCATCACACAGTCGCTCACACTGTCAGGCGGTCACGTTCCCCCCCATCACACAGTCGCTCACACTGTCAAGCGGTCACATTTCCCCCCATCACACAGTCGCCCACACTGTCAGGTGGTCACGTTCCCCCATCACACAGTCGCTCACACTGTCAGGTGGTCACGCCCCCCCATCACACAGTCGCTCACACTGTCAGGTGGTCACGTTCCCCCCGATCACACAGTCGCTCACACTGTCAGGTGATCACGTCCCCCCCCCCATCACACAGTCGCTCACACTGTCAGGCGGTTACATTACCCCCATCACACAGTTGCTCACACTGTCAGGTGGTCACGTCCCCCCCCCCATCACACAGTCGCTCACACTGTCAGGTGGTCACGTTCCCCCCATCACACAGTCGCTCACACTGTCAGGCAGTTACATTACCCCCATCACACAGTCGCTCACACTGTCAGGCGGTCATGTTCCCCCCATCACACAGTCGCTCACACTGTCAGGTGGTCACGTTCCCCCGATCACACTGTCGCTCACACTGTCAGGTGGTCACGTCCCCCCCATCACACAGTCGCTCACACTGTCAGGTGGTCACGTTCCCCGCTATCACACAGTCGCTCACACTGTCAGGTGGTCACGTCCCCCCCATCACACAGTCGCTCACACTGTCAGGCAGTTACATTACCCCCATCACACAGTCGCTCACACTGTCAGGCGGTCATGTTCCCCACCATCACACAGTCGCTCACACTGTCAGGTGGTTACATTCCTCCCCATCGCACAGTCGCTCACACTGTCAGGCGGTCACATTCCTCCCCATCGCACAGTCGCTCACACTGTCAGGCGGTCCAATTCCCCCATCACACAGTCGCTCACACTGTCAGGCGGTCACGTTCCCCCCATCACACAGTCGCTCACACTGTCAGGCGGTCACGTTCCCCCCCATCACACAGTCGCTCACACTGTCAAGCGGTCACGTTTCCCCCCATCACACAGTCGCCCACACTGTCAGGTGGTCACGTTCCCCCATCACACAGTCGCTCACACTGTCAGGTGGTCACGCCCCCCCATCACACAGTCGCTCACACTGTCAGGTGGTCACGTTCCCCCCGATCACACAGTCGCTCACACTGTCAGGTGGTCACGTCCCCCCCCCCCATCACACAGTCGCTCACACTGTCAGGTGGTCACGTTCCCCCCATCACACAGTCGCTCACACTGTCAGGCGGTTACATTACCCCATCACACAGTCGCTCACACTGTCAGGCGGTTACATTACCCCCATCACACAGTCGCTCACACTGTCAGGTGGTCACGTCCCGTCCCCCCCCCATCACACAGTCGCTCACACTGTCAGGTGGTCACATTCCCCCCATCACAGTCGCTCACACTGTCAGGCAGTTACATTACCCCCATCACACAGTCGCTCACACTGTCAGGCGGTCATGTTCCCCCATCACACAGTCGCTCACACTGTCAGGTGGTTACATTACCCCCATCACACAGTCGCTCACACTGTCAGGCGGTCACATTCCTCCCCATCGCACAGTCGCTCACACTGTCAGGCGGTCCAATTCCTCCATCACACAGTCGCTCACACTGTCAGGCGGTCACGTTCCCCCATCACACAGTCGCTCACACTGTCAGGCGGTCACGTCCCCCCCCCATCACACAGTCGCTCACACTGTCAGGTGGTCACGTTCCCCCCATCACACAGTCGCCCACACTGTCAGGTGGTCACGTTCCCCCATCACACAGTCGCTCACACTGTCAGGTGGTCACGCCCCCCCATCACACAGTCGCTCACACTGTCAGGTGGTCACGTTCCCCCCGATCACACAGTCGCTCACACTGTCAGGTGGTCACGTTCCCCCCCCCCCATCACACAGTCGCTCACACTGTCAGGTGGTCACGTCCCCCCCATCACACAGTCGCTCACACTGTCAGGTGGTCACGTTCCCCGCGATCACACAGTCGCTCACACTGTCAGGTGGTCACGTCCCCCCCATCACACAGTCGCTCACACTGTCAGGCGGTTACATTACCCCCATCACACAGTCGCTCACACTGTCAGGCGGTCATGTTCCCCCCATCACACAGTCGCTCACACTGTCAGGTGGTCACGTTCCCCCGATCACACTGTCGCTCACACTGTCAGGTGGTCACGTCCCCCCCCATCACACAGTCGCTCACACTGTCAGGTGGTCACGTTCCCCGCTATCACACAGTCGCTCACACTGTCAGGTGGTCACGTCCCCCCCATCACACAGTTGCTCACACTGTCAGGCAGTTACATTACCCCCATCACACAGTCGTTCACACTGTCAGGCGGTCATGTTCCCCCCCATCACACAGTCGTTCACACTGTCAGGTGGTTACATTCCTCCCCATCGCACAGTCGCTCACACTGTCAGGCGGTCACATTCCTCCCCATCGCACAGTCGCTCACACTGTCAGGCGGTCCAATTCCCCCATCACACAGTCGCTCACACTGTCAGGCGGTCACGTTCCCCCCATCACACAGTCGCTCACACTGTCAGACGGTCACGTTCCCCCCATCACACAGTCGCTCACACTGTCAAGCGGTCACGTTTCCCCCCATCACACAGTCGCCCACACTGTCAGGTGGTCACGTTCCCCCATCACACAGTCGCTCACACTGTCAGGTGGTCACGCCCCCCCATCACACAGTCGCTCACACTGTCAGGTGGTCACGTTCCCCCCGATCACACAGTCGCTCACACTGTCAGGTGGTCACGTCCCCGTCCCCCCATCACACAGTCGCTCACACTGTCAGGTGGTCACGTTCCCCCCATCACACAGTCGCTCACACTGTCAGGCGGTAACTTTCCCCCCATCACACAGTCGCTCACACTGTCAAGCGGTCACATTTCCCCCCATCACACAGTCGCTCACACTGTCAGGTGGTCACGTTCCCCCCGATCACACAGTCGCTCAGACTGTCAGGTGGTCATGTCCCCCCCATCACACAGTCGCTCACACTGTCAGGTGGTCACGTTCCCCCCCCATCACACAGTCGCTCACACTGTCAGGCAGTTACATTACCCCATCACACAGTCGCTCACACTGTCAGGCGGTTACATTACCCCCATCACACAGTCGCTCACACTGTCAGGCGGTTACATTACCCCATCACACAGTCGCTCACACTGTCAGGTGGTCACGTTCCCCCCATCACAGTCGCTCACACTGTCAGGCAGTTACATTACCCCCATCACACAGTCGCTCACACTGTCAGGCGGTCATGTTCCCCCATCACACAGTCGCTCACACTGTCAGGTGGTTACATTACCCCCATCACACAGTCGCTCACACTGTCAGGCGGTCACATTCCTCCCCATCGCACAGTCGCTCACACTGTCAGGCGGTCCAATTCCCCCATCACACAGTCGCTCACACTGTCAGGTGGTCACGTTCCCCCATCACACAGTCGCTCACACTGTCAGGCGGTCACGTCCCCCCCCCCATCACACAGTCGCTCACACTGTCAGGTGGTCACGTTCCCCCCATCACACAGTCGCCCACACTGTCAGGTGGTCACGTTCCCCCATCACACAGTCGCTCACACTGTCAGGTGGTCACGCCCCCCCATCACACAGTCGCTCACACTGTCAGGTGGTCACGTTCCCCCCGATCACACAGTCGCTCACACTGTCAGGTGGTCACGTTCCCCCCCCCATCACACAGTCGCTCACACTGTCAGGTGGTCACGTCCCCCCATCACACAGTCGCTCACACTGTCAGGTGGTCACGTTCCCCGCGATCACACAGTCGCTCACACTGTCAGGTGGTCACGTCCCCCCCATCACACAGTCGCTCACACTGTCAGACGGTTACATTACCCTTATCACACAGTCGCTCACACTGTCAGGCGGTCATGTTCCCCCCATCACACAGTCGCTCACACTGTCAGGTGGTCACGTTCCCCCGATCACACTGTCGCTCACACTGTCAGGTGGTCACGTCCTCCCCCATCACACAGTCGCTCACACTGTCAGGTGGTCACGTTCCCCGCTATCACACAGTCGCTCACACTGTCAGGTGGTCACGTCCCCCCCATCACACAGTCGCTCACACTGTCAGGCAGTTACATTACCCCCATCACACAGTCGCTCACACTGTCAGGCGGTCATGTTCCCCCCCATCACACAGTCGTTCACACTGTCAGGTGGTTACATTCCTCCCCATCGCACAGTCGCTCACACTGTCAGGCGGTCACATTCCTCCCCATCGCACAGTCGCTCACACTGTCAGGCGGTCCAATTCCCCCATCACACAGTCGCTCACACTGTCAAGCGGTCACGTTCCCCCCATCACACAGTCGCTCACACTGTCAGGCGGTCACGTTCCCCCCATCACACAGTCGCTCACACTGTCAAGCGGTCACGTTTCCCCCATCACACAGTCGCCCACACTGTCAGGTGGTCACGTTCCCCCATCACACAGTCGCTCACACTGTCAGGTGGTCACGCCCCCCCATCACACAGTCGCTCACACTGTCAGGTGGTCACGTTCCCCCCGATCACACAGTCGCTCACACTGTCAGGTGGTCACGTCCCCGTCCCCCCCATCACACAGTCGCTCACACTGTCAGGTGGTCACGTTCCCCCCATCACACAGTCGCTCACACTGTCAGGCGGTAACTTTCCCCCCATCACACAGTCGCTCACACTGTCAAGCGGTCACATTTCCCCCCATCACACAGTCGCTCACACTGTCAGGTGGTCACGTTCCCCCCGATCACACAGTCGCTCAGACTGTCAGGTGGTCATGTCCCCCCCATCACACAGTCGCTCACACTGTCAGGTGGTCACGTTCCCCCCCCCCCATCACACAGTCGCTCACACTGTCAGGCAGTTACATTACCCCCATCACACAGTCGCTCACACTGTCAGGCGGTTACATTACCCCCATCACACAGTCGCTCACACTGTCAGGTGGTTATTTTCTCCCCATCACACAGTCGCTCACACTGTCAGGCGGTAACTTTCCCCCCGATCACACAGTCGCTCAGACTGTCAGGTGGTCACGTCCCCCCCCATCACACAGTCGCTCACACTGTCAGGTGGTCACGTTCCCCGCGATCACACAGTCGCTCACACTGTCAGGTGGTCACGTTCCCCCCCCATCACACAGTCGCTCACACTGTCAGGCAGTTACATTACCCCCATCACACAGTCGCTCACACTGTCAGGCGGTTACATTACCCCCATCACACAGTCGCTCACACTGTCAGGCGGTCACATTTCCCCCCATCACACAGTCGCTCACACTGTCAGGTGGTCACGTTCCCCCCGATCACACAGTCGCTCAGACTGTCAGGTGGTCACGTCCCCCCCATCACACAGTCGCTCACACTGTCAGGTGGTCACGTTCCCCGCGATCAGACAGTCACTCACACTGTCAGGTGGTCACGTCCCCCCCCCATCACACAGTCGCTCACACTGTCAGGCAGTTACATTACCCCCATCACACAGTCGCTCACACTGTCAGGCGGTTACATTACCCCCATCACACAGTCGCTCACACTGTCAGGTGGTTATTTTCTCCCCATCACACAGTCGCTCACACTGTCAGGCGGTAACTTTCCCCCCATCACACAGTCGCTCACACTGTCAAGCGGTCACATTTCCCCCCATCACACAGTCGCTCACACTGTCAGGTGGTCACGTTCCCCCCGATCACACAGTCGCTCAGACTGTCAGGTGGTCACGTCCCCCCCATCACACAGTCGCTCACACTGTCAGGTGGTCACGTTCCCCGCGATCACACAGTCGCTCACACTGTCAGGTGGTCACGTCCCCCCCCCCATCATACAGTCGCTCACACTGTCAGGCAGTTACATTACCCCCATCACACAGTCTCTCACACTGTCAGGCGGTCATGTTCCCCCATCACACAGTCGCTCACACTGTCAGGTGGTTACATTACCCCCATCACACAGTCGCTCACACTGTCAGGTGGTCACGTTCCCCCCGATCACACAGTCGCTCACACTGTCAGGTGGTCACGTGTCCCCCCCATCACACAGTCGCTCACACTGTCAGGTGGTCACGTTCCCCCCATCACACAGTCGCTCACACTGTCAGGTGGTCATGTCCCCCCCATCACACAGTCGCTCACACTGTCAGGCGGTTACTTTCTCCCCTTCACACAGTCGCTCACACTGTCAGGTGGTCACGTCCCCCCCCCCCCAATCACACAGTCGCTCACACTGTCAGGCGGTAACGTTCCCCCATCACACAGTCGCTCACACTGTCAGGTTTTCATTGCCATTTGTCAACCATTTTTACATCCGTTAAAAATCGGCCATTGCCATGGATCATACATGTTATTAACTGGGTCCCAACTCCTGCAATATACATTGTGGCCCCAGCAGTAAGGTCTCCAATAGTGGCCCCCAAGCAGTAATAATGCCCCCATAGTGGCCCCAGCAGTAATGTCTCCCATAGTCGCCCCAGCAGTAATGTCTCCTATAGTGGCCCCCAAAGTAATAATGCCCCCATAGTGGCCTCTAATGTCTGCATAGTGATCCTCAGCAGTAGTAATGTCCCCCATACGGGCCTCTAATGTCCCCATAGTGATCCTCAGCAGTAATAATGCCCCCATACTGGCCTCTAATGTCCCCTATAGTGATCCTCAGCAGTAGTAATGTCCCCCATACTGGCCTTAATGTCCCCCATAGTGATCTTCAGCAGTAGGAATGTCCCCCATACTGGCCTCTAATGTCCGCCATACTGGCCTCTAATGTCCGCCATAGTGATCCTCAGCAGTAATAATGTCCCCCATACTGGCCTCTAATGTCCCCAATAGTGGCCTCTAATGTCCCCAATACTAGCCCCCAGCTGTAATGTCCCCCATACTGGCCTCTAATGTCCCCATTGTGATCCTCAGCAGTAATAATGTCCCCCATACTGGCCTCTAATGTCCCCAATAGTGATCCTCAGCAGTAATAATGTCCCCCATACTGGCCCCCCAGGAGTAATATTGTCCCCCTTACTGGCCTCTAATGTCCACCATACTGTCCCTCAAGCAGTAATAATCTTTTTTTTTAAAGCCCCCCATAATAATAAAATGACCTCCTCCAGTTGCATGCACAGAGGCAGTCGCTCCTCTCTTCATGCTGAAGGACCTGCGCTCAAGCACGATGATGTCACCATGCACTCCTAGCATGATGGCGTGATGATGTCACCATGCACTCCCAGCATGATGGCGTGGTGATGTCACCATGCACCCCTAGCATGATGGCGTGGTGATGTCACCATGCACCCCCAGCAGGATGGCGTGGCGATGTCACCATGCACCCCTAGCATGATGGCGTAATGATGTCACCATGCACCCCTAGCATTGAGCGCAGGTCCTTCAGCATCAAGAGAGGAGTGACTGCCTCTGCCTGTGCAAGTGGATGAGGATGGTAATTTATTGTTAACCCCTAAAAGGCCGTTTTGTCGTACCCATTTTAAATGATTGTTCGGGTGCATGCACTCCTGGCTAATGTCCATTAAAAATGGTTTTATGGATTTCGATGGGGTTCGTCTGCCATGAAAACGCTCAAAATAGAACAGGTTTTATTTTCTGGCGGCCGCTATTCCCTGGCTGTTACGGCCACGTGAAAACCCCACCCCAAACGGCGGTGTGAATGTAGCCTTAGGGCCCTTTTACATGGGCCGGTCACTGCCCGATCTTAACCTGCCATCGCTGTATTTACATGAAGCAATCATCCTCTCTATATGGGGATGAATGATCATTACTGAGATCATTCATCCCCATACAGATCATTTTTGGGGGCAGCTCACCCATGTTTACACAGGGAGATGTGATGTCCATAAATAATGATTTTAGGTCCTCCATGAAAAGCAGCTCATTCATCGGATGGTCAGCGGCCCCTAGGACAACCTCGATAATTCTCCCGCTCCTCGGCTCAGGCCCTTCTGTGTCCAGACACTGCTCAGAAAAATCTTATTCCTCCTCAATCACATTATCTGAAGGTAAGCATGGTGGAGGTGGGGGGTACATCTGACTACATTGAGACACAAATGAGGCTCATTCAGGAGTGTGAGGTGTGGAATATGGTAATGGAACCCGCTGGGATCTCCTCGGCACCTCCATGATGAGATTACAATTATCTCATGAATACACAATTAGAGTGCAGTGCACACAACAATGCCACCATCAACTCACCTGAAGGCTGTATTACACAGCTCAATGGTCCTGCTCACCAGCGGAGGAGACCACTGCTTTGCCATCGCATGTCCCCACGCTGTATAGTGGTTTGACGCAAACAATCATTTTTTAATATGTCAAAGGATTTGTATTGTACAATGATCGAGCACGATTCATTGGGCAATCGGCAGAAGAGGATGAGGGTCACTACAGATGAGTGTATATAAGACTATGACAATAAAGATGAGGAGATCTGAGATCACCGTATATACATTCTGATACTAGAGATTATGCCATTGCCATCACCATCAGACTAGGCAAGGTGTTGGCACCTCATCTCTAGAGGTAAGATATCAGACTGGGCATGGTGATGGCACCTCATCTCTAGAGGTAAGATACCAGACTGGGCATAGTGGTGGCACCTCATCTCTAGAGGTAAGATATCAGACTGGGCATGGTGATGGCAACTTCATCTCTAGAGGTAAGATACCAGACTGGGCATAGTGATGGCACCTCATCTCTAGAGGTAAGATACCAGACTGGGCATGGTGATGGCACCTCATCTCTAGAGGTAAGATATCAGACTGGGCATAGTGATGGCACCTCATCTCTAGAGGTAAGATATCAGACTGGGCATGGTGATGGCAACCTCATCTCTAGAGGTAAGATACCAGACTGGGCATAGTGATGGCACCTCATCTCTAGAGGTAAGATACCAGACTGGGCATGGTGATGGCACCTCATCTCTAGAGGTAAGATATCAGACTGGGCATGGTGATGGCACCTCATCTCTAGAGGTAAGATATCAGACTGGGCATAGTGATGGCACCTCATCTCTAGAGGTAAGATATCAGACTGGGCATGGTGATGGCAACCTCATCTCTAGAGGTAAGATACCAGACTGGGCATAGTGATGGCACCTCATCTCTAGAGGTAAGATACCAGACTGGGTATGGTGATGGCACCTCATCTCTAGAGGTAAGATATCAGACTGGACATGGTGATGGCACCTCTCATCTCTAGAGGTAAGATATCAGACTGGGCATGGTGATGGCACCTCATCTCTAGAGGTAAGATATCAGACTGGGCATGGTGATGGCACCTCTCATCTCTAGAGGTAAGATATCAGACTGGGCATGGTGATGGCACCTCTCATCTCTAGAGGTAAGATATCAGACTAGGCAAGGTGTTGGCACCTCATCTCTAGAGGTAAGATATCAGACTGGGCATGGTGATGGCACCTTTCATCTCGAGAGGTAAGATATCAGACTAGGCAAGGTGATGGCACCTCCTCATCACTTAAGGTAAGATATCAGATTAGGCAATGTGATGGCACCTCATCTTTAGAGGTAAGATATCAGACTGGGCATGGTGATGGCACCTCATCTCTAGAGGTAAGATACCAGACTGGGCATGGTGATGGCACCTCTCATCTCTAGAGGTAAGATATCAGACTGGGCATGGTGATGGCACCTCTCATCTCTAGAGGTAAGATATCAGACTAGGCAAGGTGTTGGCACCTCATCTCTAGAGGTAAGATATCAGACTGGGCATGGTGATGGCACCTTTCATCTCGAGAGGTAAGATATCAGACTAGGCAAGGTGATGGCACCTCCTCATCACTTAAGGTAAGATATCAGATTAGGCAATGTGATGGCACCTCATCTTTAGAGGTAAGATATCAGACTGGGCATGGTGATGGCACCTCATCTCTAGAGGTAAGATATCAGGCTAGGTACAGTGATGGCACCTAATTTCCACAGTCTGGGCATGGTGATGGACCTAATTTCTAGAGGTAACATATCAGGTTGGTCACACTGATAGTATCTCTCATCTCTTGAGGTAAATCTGGATCTAACAGTTCTACTTTATGGCCATCTCTTCAGTGCTACCTCCTCATTCACCAAAAGTAGTCTGAAGTCATTACTGAAAATATGTGACCCTACAGAATGATGACCTCTTGAATTAATGGTGATCGGACAACTTCCATCTGCAGCAGAATGTCAGGCATTGGATCATGAAACTCAATAATGGACCATTATAAAAAGCCACAACACAACAGGGCTGAAGAAATTCAGATCTAAAGCCGCTGAAGCAAACCTGCCCTTGAACCAGAGCAGTTGTTTAGCTCTCTAAAGGTATCTCCCAGCTTGGGTCCCCCAGCAGTGAATCCACTCTATTTTGGGCCATCACATGAAGGGATCAGTGTGTCACGAGGGTGTCAAGAGCCACGTCTGACTCTGTTATACCCAGGGTCAGGAAGTCGCAGCGAGTGGCTGTGCGCCCTATGTCTAAAAATAGTGCTGTTTCTTAATGGTAGCTTTTTGGGTTTGCCTTGCAACCCTTTTTGTCTCACTCAGGGATCCGTAGCTCCTTCTCCTCAGCTGTTCCTTGTCCAGCACTCCCAACCTCCTTATATTCCCCTCTCCCACTTCTCTGGTTGCCAGATATAGAGCTTCCTGCCTGGACTTCTATACTGACCCACTGGAGCTGAGTTGCTGTTATCCCTGGTTGTTGTTCCAGAGCGTTACCCTCCGGATCCCTGTTGGTTGTTTGTTGTCGCCCACCTGGGATTATATGTTGTCAGTATTGTCTGTCCTCTCCTTGGTGTTTCCCTTTAGTGTCAGTGGTGCGGACTAGTGTTCCCACCGCCCTATTCACTGCGTAGGGCTCATTTTAGGGAAAGCCAGGGTTTTAGGAACGTGATCGGCGTACGGGTGAGAAACCCGTCTAGGGACGTCAGGAGCCAGCCGCAAGGAGAGTCAGGGGTCACCACCTTTCCCTCTCCCTTGGACAGGGCCTTCCTTTTCCCTCCTTTTGCGTCACGTATGTGATCGGCACGCCGGTCCTGATATTATATCTGGCCCTTATTTTGTTTTAAAAAAAAAACTTTTCTCTTCTGCCTATTTAGAATCCAGTATGGATCCAATTGCTGCTCTGTCCGAACAATCTCATGGCCTGTCTTTGGAGGTGGCAGGATTGAAGGCGTCGGTCCTCCAGCAACAGCAGCAATTACAACTGACCGCAAGCCCAGCGGTTGCTACTGGTAACCAGGTTGTTGCGGAACCCAAGGTCCCTCTCCCTGACAGATTTTCTGGGGGAAGGGACAAGTTTGTGACATTCCGTGAGGCCTGTAAATTATATTTTAAGCTGCGCCCTTACTCCTCAAGTAATGAAGATCAGCGGGTGGGGGTTGTTATTTCCCTGCTGCAGGGGGACCCGCAGTCCTGGGCGTTCTCTTTACCTACTGATTCCCAGGCTCTTCGGTCTGTGGAGGAATTATTTGGGGCCTTGGGTCTCATATATGACGACCCTGACCGAGTCGCCCTGGCTGAGTCGAAATTACGGAGACTCCTACAGGGAGAGCGGCCAGTAGAGGAGTATTGCTCTGAGTTTCGTAGGTGGGCTACGGATACTCAGTGGAACGATCCGGCTCTCAGGAGTTTTGCTCTGGGTTATCTGAAAGGGTTAAGGATGCGCTTGCATTATATGAGACCCCCGTTTTCCTTGATGCGGTTATGTCCCTTTCTATCCGTATAGATAGACGCCTTAGGGACAGGTTGAAAAAACCGGAGCCATTGGTAACCCCTCCCAAGCAGCAGTTAGTCTGTACGGACATAGACGAGCCTATGCAGCTAGGAGGAACCACTCGTCAGGTCCGTCCTCCTGAGGTTCGCCATAGGTGGGGGGCTTGTTTTTTCTGTGGGGAGAGGGGTCATTCCCATTAATGTCTGTCCTCCTTTCTCAAAAACAAAAAGACCGTCAGAAAACTACTAACCCCAGGCTGTGCGGAGGATGTCAGCCGGGGGGTATACGTTTCCTCCATACGAACATCTCAATTTGTGTTGCCAGCGGTTGTTGTTTTTGGTGTTAAGACGGAGACTATTTCTTTCTTTCTAGACAGTGGAGCAGGGGTAAATTTGATAGATGCCCATTTTGCCCGCACTATGGGTTTGTCTCTCTGTACGCTGCAGAGACCTATTCCCATATTCGCTATTGATTCTGCTCCTCTGTCTCAGAGAAACTTCACCCACATTGTTCATAATTTACACCTTCGGGTAGGGGACCACCATAATGAGATGCTTTCATGTTATGTTCTGGAGGGGCTTCCCGCTCCGGTAGTGCTGGGCCTTCCCTGGTTGGTAGCGCACAATCCGGTGGTGGATTGGCAGGCCAGGGAGATATTGGAGTGGAGTGAGCGTTGCAGAGAAAATTGCTTAAATAGCAATTGCTTAGTCACCTCCATAGCTACTCTACCTACATTTGTTTCAGATTTTGAGGACGTGTTCTCTGAAAAGGGTTGTCAGAAGCTACCACCTCACCGTCCTTATGATTGCCCGGTTAACCTGATTCCCGGTGCAAAATTACCCAAGTCCAGGTTATATAATCTTTCGGGTCCCGAGAGACAAGCCATGAAAGATTATATCTCTGAGAGCTTGGCTAAGGGACACATCAGACCCTCTTCTTCACCCGTGGCTGCAGGGTTTTTCTTTGTTAAAAAGAAAGATGGGGGCCTGCGTCCTTGCCTAGATTTCCGTGAGCTAAACCGGATAACCATCCGAGACCCATACCCTCTTCCTCTCATTCCTGACCTGTTTAACCAGATTGCGGGTGCTAGGTGGTTCTCCAAACTCGATCTTAGGGGGGCCTACAATCTGATTCGTATTAAGGAGGGGGATGAGTGGAAGACAGCGTTTAACACCCCTGAGGGGCATTATGAAAATCTAGTTATGCCTTTCGGTCTGACCAATGCCCCTGCCGTCTTCCAACATTTCGTTAATGACATTTTTAGTCATCTAATCGGCAGGTTTGTGGTAATATACCTAGATGATATCTTAATTTATTCGTCTGATCTGAGAACACATGAGGTGCATGTCAGACAAGTACTGCAGGTCCTACGGACGAATAAATTATATGCGAAAATTGAAAAATGTGTCTTCGCCGTTCAGGAAATACAGTTCCTGGGATATCTATTATCTGCTTCAGGTTTCCGTATGGATCCTAGGAAAGTCCAGGCAATTCTAGATTGGGATCTTCCTGAGAACCTAAAAGCACTACAACGGTTCTTGGGCTTCGCGAATTTCTATAGGAAATTCATTAAAAATTATTCAGTGATCGTAAAACCCCTTACTGACATGACTAGGAAGGGGACTGGTTTTTCTAAATGGTCTGACGCCGCTAAAGTTGCTTTTTCCTCTCTAAAAGAGAGGTTTACCTCAGCACCTGTACTAGTCCAACCTGATGTCTCCCAGCCTTTTATTGTTGAAGTCGATGCATCAGAGGTGGGAGTGGGGGCTGTACTGTCTCAGGGTCCGTCTCCTGGCAAATGGCGTCCTTGCGCTTTCTTTTCTAAAAAACTATCTGCAGCAGAAAAGAACTACGATATTGGCAATAGGGAACTATTAGCTATTAAACTAGCGTTTGAAGAGTGGCGTCACTTTTTAGAGGGGGCAGTCCACCCCGTCACTGTGATTACGGACCACAAAAATCTGCTGTACCTCGAATCAGCTAAGCGTCTCACCCCTAGACAGGCTAGGTGGTCGCTATGTTTTACCAGGTTTAACTTTGTGATTACCTATCGTCCTGGGGCAAAGAATACCAAGGCTGATGCACTATCTCGTAGTTTCCCTGGAGGGGGTAATGTGAGTGATCCGGTGCCCATTCTTCAAAGAGGAGTGGTTGTCTCTGCGGTACACTCTGCTCTGGAGGGGAAGGTGTTAGAGGCCCAGGGGGACGCCCCGGTCTCTTGCCCCTCAGAGAAATTGTTTGTACCGTTAAACCTGCGTCTCGAATTATTAAAGGAACATCATAATTCGGCACTTGCTGGGCACCCGGGTAGTAAAGCAACCTTGGAGCTATTGTCTCGTCGTTTTTGGTGGCCAAAGTTGCGTCAGGATTTAATGGATTTTGTGTCTACTTGTTCTACTTGTGCACGAGCGAAAGTCTCTCATACATGTCCAGCAGGGTCTTTATTGCCACTCGTCATTCCCAATAGGCCATGGACACATCTGTCAATGGATTTCATCACTGACTTACCTTTGTCTGCGGGTAAAACAGTTATCTTGGTAGTAGTGGACAGGTTTAGCAAAATGGCACACTTTATTGCGTTACCCGCACTACCTAATGCTAAAACTCTTGCTCAGGTATTCGTCAGTGAGATCGTGAAGCTTCACGGGGTCCCTTCCGATGTGGTTTCAGATCGGGGAACCCAGTTTATTTCTAAGTTTTGGAAAGCTTTTTGTTCCCGTTTAGGGGTACACTTGTCCTTTTCCTCAGCTTTCCATCCTCAGTCGAATGGACAGACTGAGCGTACCAACCAAAACCTGGAGACATATCTAAGATGTTTTGTGTCTGAAAACCAAGAGTTGTGGTCGTCATATTTACCGTTAGCTGAGTTTGCCATAAATAATCGTCGTCAGGAATCCACTGGCAAGTCACCATTTCTTGGTGCATACGGTTTTCATCCCCAATTTTGTACTTTTAAAGAAGGGGGGTCATCAGGGGTTCCCGAAGAGGAGCGGTTTTCGTCATCTCTTTCATCGGTATGGCAGAAGGTGCAAGCTAACTTGAAAAATATGGGAGGTAAATACAAATGCATGGCCGATAAGAGACGGTCGCCAGGTCCGGACCTAGGAGTGAATGACTATGTGTGGTTGTCTACTAGGAATATTAAATTGAAGGTTCCCTCTTGGAAACTGGGTCCTAGGTTCATTGGTCCTTACAAAATAGTAGCCATCATTAACCCCGTGGCTTTTCGCCTGGAGCTACCTCAGACTTTTAAAATCCATAACGTCTTCCATAAGTCGTTACTCAAAAAGTATGTTCCACCTCTAGAACCGTCACCGCTGCCACCCCCTCCTGTTGTTGTAGATGGTAGTCTAGAGCAGTGGTCCCCAACCTTTTTTGCACCAAGGACCGGTTTCATGCGAGACAATTTTCCCAGGGACCGGGTGGGGGGAGAAAGGGGGCGGGGGTTCTGGGGCGGGGCTTAGGGGGTGGGCGGGGCTGACTGATTCACGCACATAACAAAACACAAGGTGCATATTAAAATATATAACACTATATAATGACTATATAAACTGACTATGGTCTCTGCTGCACTGTACCGTATTTTTCGCCCTATAAGATGCACCTAGTTTTAGAGGAGAACAATAAGAAAAAAAAAAATCATTACACCTCAGATCAGACCCCCAATGGCTCAGATCAACCCCTAAACCTTTAGCTATCTATCAGCCCCCAATGTCAGCCATAAACCCCCCCCAATGTCAGCCATAAACCCCCCAATGTCAGCCATAAGCCCCCCAATGTCAGCCATAAGCTCCCCATTGCCTCCTCATGTCAGCCATAAGCCCCCCATTAGCCCCTCATGTCAGCCATAAGCCCCCCATTAGCCCCTCGTCAGCCATAAGCCCCCCATTAGCCCCTCATGTCAGCCATAAGCCCCCATTACCCCCTCATGTCAGCCATAAGCCCCCCATTAGCCCCTCATGTCAGCCATAAGCCACTCATGTCAGCCATAAGCCCCCATTAGCCCCTCATGTCAGTCATAAGCCCCCCATTAGCCCTTCATGTCAGCCATAAGCCCCCCATTAGCCCCTCATGTCAGCCATAAGCCCCCCATTAGCCCCTCATGTCAGCCATAAGCCCCCATTAGCCCCTCATGTCAGCCATAAGCCCCCCATTAGCCCCTCATGTCAGCCATAAGCCCCCCATTAGCCCCTCATGTCAGCCATAAGCCCCCCATTAGCCCCTCATGTCAGCCATTAGCCCCTTATGTCAGCCCCATGTCCCCCAGGTCAGCCATCAGCCCCCATTAGCCCCTCATGTCAGCCCCATGTCCCTCATGTCAGCCCTATGTCCCTCATGTCAGCCCCATGTCCCTCATGTCAGCCCCATGTCCCTCATATCAGCCCCTAGCGCAAATAAAATAAAAAAACCTCTTACCTCTCCTGCTCCTGGTCACCATCGCGATCCTCTTCATTCGGCTGTCGGCTGTGTATCGCGGCGCACCGCGTGAGGTCACAGAGACACCTCAGGGTGGGCGCAGCCCTGCACAGCCGATAGCCGAACCGTGGACCAGGAAGTGGTGAGTACAGATCCTTCACCGCTTCCTGGTCCTTCTGTACTAATGAAGCGCTTCCATAATGGAAGCGCTTCATTAGTACAGAGTTAAAGACTGCCATGATCGCCGCGGCCCGGCTAACAATCCTCCGCGGCCCGGTCCTGGGCCGCGGCCCGGCGGTTGGGGACCGCTGGTCTAGAGTTTCAGATATCCAAAATTGTTGATTCGCGTCGGGTCCGCCGCTCTCTTCAATATCTGGTGCATTGGAGAGGTTACGGTCCCGAGGAAAGAATGTGGGTTCCAGCATCTGAGGTAAACGCCGACAGGTTAGTTCGGGCTTTTCATGCCTCTCATCCTGAGAGACCTGGTCCTGAGTGTCCGGAGGCCCCTCGTGGAAAGGGGGGTACTGTCACAAGGGTGTCCAGACCCACGCCTGACTCTGTTATACCCGGGGTCAAGAAGTCGGAGCGGTTGGCTGCGCGCTCTATGTAGTAAGATAGTGCTGTTTCTTAATGGTAGCTTTCTGGGTTTGCCTTGTAATCCTTTTTGTCTCATACAGGGATCCGTAGCTTCTTCTCCTCAGCTGTTCCTTGTCCAGCACGCCCAACCTCCTTATATTCCCCTCTCCCACTTCTCTAGTTGCCAGATATAGAGCTTCCTGCCTGTACTTCTATACTGACCCACTGGAGCTGTGTTGCTGCGTTCCCTGGTTGTTGTTCCAGAGCGTTACCCTCCGGATCCCTGTTGGTTGTTTGTTGTCGCCCACCTGGGATTATTTGTTTTGTCAGTATTGTCTGTCCTCTCCTTGGTGTTTCCCTTTAGTGTTAGTGGTGCGGACTAGTGATCCAACCGCCCTATTCACTGAGTAGGGCTCATTTTAGGGAAAGCCAGGGTTTTAGGAACGTGATCGGCGTACGGGTGAGAAACCCGTCTAGGGAGGTCAGGGCAGTCAGGTGCCAGCCGCAAGGTGAGTCAGGGCTCACCACCTTTCCCTCTCCCTTGGACAGGGCCTTTCTTTTTCCCTCCCGTATGTGATCGGCACGCGGGTCGTGATACAGTGCCAGTACTCATTCCATGATGTGACTGCTTCTGCATGAAATCTAGTACAGGTCACTGGACAGATCAGTGGGGGATCAGAGGGCTATTTAGCGACAATCCCTTAACATGTTCAATCCACATATTTCTCAGTTTGTGTGGTTAGGAAGAGGTTAACAGACTGCATTAAGTGCTATCAAACTCCCCAGGCATCACTTGTGGAGTATAACGAGCTATTAGACTGTAATTAGGGCAGTAATGAGATGTTGCTTCTAATGATCTCTCTGTACAGTCTCCCTTTCCTTCGTAATGACATTGAGACCCATTATGCAGGCTCCAACCTGACGGAGACCAGCTCTACAGCCGGAGCAGAAAGCAACATCCTCCTCTCCACCTCCAGAGACCTCCGGCCTTATTCTCTGATTAAACCAACTCAGCAGCCTTTAACCATGTCCCGTTCCTGTGATACCTTATAATGTCCTCCTACAGTCCATACTTGTCATACTGAACTCCTAGTCTATATCAGACATGGGTTAACTTCTCCAATCTCAAGCCTGCATCTCCGTAGCGTTAGCTCCAGTGTCCTAAAGTCTTATCACCAACCTTGAGATGACTGATAGATCCAGCCAAATCTTCTCCAGACCTGCAATATTTCACAGCTTTAACTGCCCTGTCCTCAAGCCTTGATACCACCAGATATAACTTCCCTATTCAACCTTTAATCCCACTGAGACCTATCACACCTATCCTCCTACAGCAGATCCACCTCAGCTGTATGATGACGTTCAGTCGATGTCCTAGGGTATGACATGGGGTGTACTATCTTTCCTTGGGGAGAGAGCGCCTTAGTAGGTGTGAGGGGACGTACAAACATGCTCCTCTTGATTTCTGGGAAAAAAAAGGTATGCAAATGACTTGCTGAGAGCTTATTTGCACCTATTCCTAGTGTATGACTACACTGCAATTTTGGGCACAACATGTGTCATGCTCCCAAATATCCCAGGGTAGCAGGAATGTCAGCACGACTTGAATAAAGCATGTATATGTCTGGAAGAGTCAGGAGAGATACCTGTTATCAGAACCGAGCATGTATGTGTATGGGGAAGTCAGGAGAGATAGCAGTCAGCAGAACCGAGCATGTATGTGTATGGGGGAGTCAGGAGAGATAGGTGTCAGCAGAACCGAGCATGTATGTGTATGGGGAAGTCAGGAGAGATGGCAGTCAGCAGAACCGAGCATGTATGTGTATGGGGGAGTCAGGAGAGATACCAGTCAGCATAACCGAGCAAGTATGTGTATGGGGAAGTCAGGAGAGATAGCAGTCAGCAGAACCGAGCATGTATGTGTATGGGGAAGTCAGGAGAGATAGCAGTCAGCAGAACCGAGCATGTATGTGTATGGGGGAGTCAGGAGAGATAGCAGTCAGCAGAACCGAGCATGTATGTGTATGGGGAAGTCAGGAGAGATAGCAGTCAGCAGAACCGAGCATGTATGTGTATGGGGGAGTCAGGAGAGATAGCAGACAGCAGAACCGAGCATGTATGTGTATGGGGAAGTCAGGAGAGATAGCAGACAGCAGAACCGAGCATGTATGTGTATGGGGGAGTCAGGAGAGATAGCAGACAGCAGAACCGAGCATGTATGTGTATGGGGAAGTCAGGAGAGATAGCAGTCAGCAGAACCGAGCAAGTATGTGTATGGGAAAGTCAGGAGAGATAGCAGTCAGCAGAACCGAGCATGTATGTGTATGGGGAAGTCAGGAGAGATACCAGTCAGCAGAACCGAGAATGTATGTGTATGGGGGAGTCAGGAGAGATACCAGTCAGCAGAACCGAGAATGTATGTGTATGGGGGAGTCAGGAGAGATAGCAGACAGCAGAACCAAGCATGTATGTGTATGGGGGAGTCAGGAGAGATAGCAGTCAGCAGAACCGAGCATGTATGTGTATGGGGGAGTCAGGAGAGATAGCAGACAGCAGAACCAAGCATGTATGTGTATGGGGGAGTCAGGAGAGATAGCAGTCAGCAGAACCGAGCATGTATGTGTATGGGGGAGTCAGGAGAGATAGCTGTCAGCAGAACCGAGCATGTATGTGTATGGGGGAGTCAGGAGAGATAGCAGTCAGCAGAACCGAGCATGTGTGTGTATGGGGGTGTCAGGAGAGATACCAGTCAGCAGAACTGAGTATGTATGTGTATGGGGGAGTCAGGAGAGATACCAGTCAGCAGAACAGAGAATGAATGTGTATGGGGGAGTCAGGAGAGATAGCAGTCAGCAGAACAGAGAATGAATGTGTATGGGGGAGTATGGAGAGATTTCAGAACCCAGCATGAATGTCAGGAGAGATAACTGTTAGCAGAACCGAGCATGTATGTGTATGGGGGAGTCAGGAGAGATACCAGTCAGCAGAACCGAGCATGTATGTGTATGGGGGAGTCAGGAGAGATAACTGTCAGCAGAACCGAGCATGTATGTGTATGGGGGAGTCAGGAGAGATAGGTGTCAGCAGAACCGAGCATGTATGTGTATGGGGGAGTCAGGAGAGATAGGTGTCAGCAGAACCGAGCATGTATGTGTATGGGGGAGTCAGGAGAGATAGCAGTCAGCAGAACCAAGCATGTATGTGTATGAGGGAGTCAGGAGAGATAGCAGACAGCAGAACCGAGCATGTATGTGTATGGGGGAGTCAGGAGAGATAGCAGTCAGCAGAACCGAGCATGTATGTGTATGGGGGAGTCAGGAGAGATAGCAGACAGCAGAACCGAGCATGTATGTGTATGGGGGAGTCAGGAGAGATAGCAGACAGCAGAACCGAGCATGTATGTGTATGGGGGAGTCAGGAGAGATAGCAGACAGTAGAACCGAGCATGTATGTGTATGGGGGAGTCAGGAGAGATAGCAGACAGCAGAACCGAGCATGTATGTGTATGAGGGTGTTAGGAGAGATAGCAGACAGCAGAACCGAGCATGTATGTGTATGGGGGAGTCAGGAGAAATAGCAGACAGCAGAACCGAGCATGTATGTGTATGGGGGAGTCAGGAGAGATAGGTGTCAGCAGAACCGAGCATGTATGTGTATGGGGGAGTCAGGAGAGATAGCAGACAGCAGAACCGAGCATGTATGTGTATGGGGGAGTCAGGAGAGATAGCAGTCAGCAGAACCGAGCATGTATGTGTATGGGGGAGTCAGGAGAGATAGGTGTCAGCAGAACCGAGCATGTATGTGTATGGGGGAGTCAGGAGAGACAGCAGTCAGCAGAACCGAGCATGTATGTGTATGGGGGAATCAGGAGAGATAGCAGACAGTAGAACCGAGCATGTATGTGTATGGGAGAGTCAGGAGAGATAGCAGACAGTAGAACCGAGCATGTATGTGTATGGGGAAGTCAGGAGAGATAGCAGTCAGCAGAACCGAGCAAGTATGTGTATGGGAAAGTCAGGAGAGATAGCAGTCAGCAGAACCGAGCATGTATGTGTATGGGGAAGTCAGGAGAGATACCAGTCAGCAGAACCGAGAATGTATGTGTATGGGGGAGTCAGGAGAGATAGCAGACAGCAGAACCAAGCATGTATGTGTATGGGGGAGTCAGGAGAGATAGCAGTCAGCAGAACCGAGCATGTATGTGTATGGGGGAGTCAGGAGAGATAGCTGTCAGCAGAACCGAGCATGTATGTGTATGGGAGAGTCAGGAGAGATAGCAGTCAGCAGAACCGAGCATGTGTGTGTATGGGGGTGTCAGGAGAGATACCAGTCAGCAGAACTGAGTATGTATGTGTATGGGGGAGTCAGGAGAGATACCAGTCAGCAGAACAGAGAATGAATGTGTATGGGGGAGTCAGGAGAGATAGCAGTCAGCAGAACAGAGAATGAATGTGTATGGGGGAGTATGGAGAGATTTCAGAACCCAGCATGAATGTCAGGAGAGATAACTGTTAGCAGAACCGAGCATGTATGTGTATGGGGGAGTCAGGAGAGATACCAGTCAGCAGAACCGAGCAAGTATGTGTATGGGGGAGTCAGGAGAGATAACTGTCAGCAGAAACGAGCATGTATGTGTATGGGGGAGTCAGGAGAGATAGGTGTCAGCAGAACCGAGCATGTATGTGTATGGGGGAGTCAGGAGAGATAGGTGTCAGCAGAACCGAGCATGTATGTGTATGGGGGAGTCAGGAGAGATAGCAGTCAGCAGAACCAAGCATGTATGTGTATGAGGGAGTCAGGAGAGATAGCAGACAGCAGAACCGAGCATGTATGTGTATGGGGGAGTCAGGAGAGATAGCAGTCAGCAGAACCGAGCATGTATGTGTATGGGGGAGTCAGGAGAGATAGCAGACAGCAGAACCGAGCATGTATGTGTATGGGGGAGTCAGGAGAGATAGCAGACAGCAGAACCGAGCATGTATGTGTATGGGGGAGTCAGGAGAGATAGCAGACAGTAGAACCGAGCATGTATGTGTATGGGGGAGTCAGGAGAGATAGCAGACAGCAGAACCGAGCATGTATGTGTATGAGGGTGTTAGGAGAGATAGCAGACAGCAGAACCGAGCATGTATGTGTATGGGGGAGTCAGGAGAAATAGCAGACAGCAGAACCGAGCATGTATGTGTATGGGGGAGTCAGGAGAGATAGGTGTCAGCAGAACCGAGCATGTATGTGTATGGGGGAGTCAGGAGAGATAGCAGACAGCAGAACCGAGCATGTATGTGTATGGGGGAGTCAGGAGAGATAGCAGTCAGCAGAACCGAGCATGTATGTGTATGGGGGAGTCAGGAGAGATAGGTGTCAGCAGAACCGAGCATGTATGTGTATGGGGGAGTCAGGAGAGAAAGCAGTCAGCAGAACCGAGCATGTATGTGTATGGGGGAATCAGGAGAGATAGCAGACAGTAGAACCGAGCATGTATGTGTATGGGAGAGTCAGGAGAGATAGCAGACAGTAGAACCGAGCATGTATGTGTATGGGGGAGTCAGGAGAGATCACTGTCAGCAGAACCAAGCATGTATGTGTATGGGGGAGTCAGGAGAGATAGCAGACAGTAGAACCGAGCATGTATGTGTATGGGGGAGTCAGGAGAGATAGGTGTCAGCAGAACCGAGCATGTATGTGTATGAGGGAGTCAGGAGAGATAGCAGACAGCAGAACCGAGCATGTATGTGTATGGGGGAGTCAGGAGAGATAGCAGTCAGCAGAACCGAGCATGTATGTGTATGGGGGAGTCAGGAGAGATAGGTGTCAGCAGAACCGAGCATGTATGTGTATGGGGGAGTCAGGAGAGATAGCAGACAGCAGAACCGAGCATGTATGTGTATGGGGGAGTCAGGAGAGATAGCAGACAGCAGAACCGAGCATGTATGTGTATGGGGGAGTCAGGAGAGATAGGTGTCAGCAGAACCGAGCATGTATGTGTATGGGGGAGTCAGGAGAGATAGCAGACAGCAGAACCGAGCATGTATGTGTATGGGGGAGTCAGGAGAGATAGCAGACAGCAGAACCGAGCATGTATGTGTATGGGGGAGTCAGGAGAGATAGCAGACAGTAGAACCGAGCATGTATGTGTATGGGGGAGTCAGGAGAGATAGCAGACAGCAGAACCGAGCATGTATGTGTATGAGGGTGTTAGGAGAGATAGCAGACAGCAGAACCGAGCATGTATGTGTATGGGGGAGTCAGGAGAGATAGGAGTCAGCAGAACCGAGCATGTATGTGTATGGGGGAGTCAGGAGAGATAGGTGTCAGCAGAACCGAGCATGTATGTGTATGGGGGAGTCAGGAGAGATAGGTGTCAGCAGAACCGAGCATGTATGTGTATGGGGGAGTCAGGAGAGATAGCAGACAGCAGAACCGAGCATGTATGTGTATGGGGGAGTCAGGAGAGATAGCAGACAGCAGAACCGAGCATGTATGTGTATGGGGGAGTCAGGAGAAATAGCAGACAGCAGAACCGAGCATGTATGTGTATGGGGGAGTCAGGAGAGATAGCAGACAGCAGAACCGAGCATGTATGTGTATGGGGGAGTCAGGAGAGATAGCAGACAGCAGAACCGAGCATGTATGTGTATGGGGGAGTCAGGAGAGATAGGTGTCAGCAGAACCGAGCAAGTATGTGTATGGGGGAGTCAGGAGAGATAGCAGACAGCAGAACCGAGCATGTATGTGTATGGGGGAGTCAGGAGAGATAGCAGACAGCAGAACCGAGCATGTATGTGTATGGGGGAGTCAGGAGAGATAGCCATCAGCAGAACCAAGCATGTATGTGTATGGGGGAGTCAGGAGAGATAGCAGACAGCAGAACCGAGCATGTATGTGTATGGGGGAGTCAGGAGAGATAGGTGTCAGCAGAACCGAGCATGTATGTGTATGGGGGAGTCAGGAGAGATAGCAGACAGCAGAACCGAGCATGTATGTGTATGGGGGAGTCAGGAGAGATAGCAGACAGCAGAACCAAGCACAGGCAGAACAAATGTACAGGAAGACCCTTCTGACACGTCCGTCTCTGACCCCCCCAGGTCTTTGATGACACACTTATCTGCTCTATATATACAGGTAGACCCTCCTGACACATCTGTCCCTGACCTGACAACCCCAGACCCTTGGTGAGACGCTTATCCACCTTATCTATACACAAAGACCCTCTTGACAAGTCTGTCCCTGAGCACCCCAGACCTTTGATGACACGCTTATCTGTACATATAGACTCTCCTGACACGTCTGTCCCTGACCACTCCAGACCTTTGATGACACGCTTATCTTTACATATAGACTCTCCTGACACGTCTGTCTCTGACCGCCCCAGACCTTGTACACAGACTCTCCTGACACATCTGTCTCTGACCGCCCCAGACCTTGTACACAGACTCTCCTGACACATCTGTCTCTGACCGCCCCAGACCTTGTACACAGACTCTCCTGACACATCTGTCTCTGACCGCCCCAGACCTTGTACACAGACTCTCCTGACACATCTGTCTCTGTTCGCCCCAGACCTTGTACACATAGAATCTCCTGACCCATCTGTCTCTGACAGCCCCAGACCTTGTACACAGACTTTCCTGACACCTCTGTCTCTGACCGCCCCAGACCTTGTACACAGACTCTCCTGACACATCTGTCTCTGACCGCCCCAGACCTTGTACACAGACTCTCCTGACACATCTGTCTCTGATCGCCCCAGACCTTGTACACATAGAATCTCCTGACCCATCTGTCTCTGACAGCCCCAGACCTTGTACATAGACTTTCCTGACACATCTCTCTCTGACTACCCCAGACCTCTGATGACACACTTATCTGTACGCATAGACCCTCCTGACAAGTCTGTCCCTGACCACACCAGACCTTTGAAGAGGCTGGCACCTCTACAGAACTTCAGCGATCCACCACTAGCGCAGGGACTTATTAAGAAGATAAATAAATGTGCCCCATAGTATCTTCTCCATCTTATTCTTCCTTAGACTTAAGATAATCACTCCATCTTGGGCACCCCTTTCAAAATGTGCCAACTTCCCCATCCTCATATTCCCCAGAAGTAACACCATAATTAAGATAAATTTACCATCTCATGAATCCATCAGACTTGTAGTAACTCCTCCACCTCATGTCTCTCAGAACTATGAAACGTTTTCCATTTCATGAACCCTTTGGGCATGTAGTCCTTCCCCCTCTTCTTCCTCAGAACTAAGATACATTCCCCATCTCATGAACCTCTCAGATGTTTACTAACCATTCTCGTCTTCGTCAGAACTACGGTACCCTTCCCATTTCATGAAACCCTCAGATGGGCAGAAATTCCTCCATCCTCATCTACTTGTAGTAATTTCTCCTTCCTCAGAATTAAGCATCTCCATCTCATGAACCACCTATGACATATAGTAACTCCTTCATCATCATTTTCCTCAGAACTAAGATAGCTTCTCCACCTCACCAACCCCTATGGCTACTTTCACACTTGCATTGTTGTCTTCCGGGATCGAAATCCGGCAGAGGAAACGTTTCCATTTAGTCCTCAAGCATTCCCAATGGAAAGAGACCTGTTCATGATGCATCAGGATGTCTTCCATTCTGGCAGCATTACGTTTTGTGTCCGGTCATAAAAACGTAAAAAAAGGGACCCGGCACTAAAAACAGATCTGATTTTTTTCTGTTTTGATTTCCCACAACCGCATCCTAACGGAACGGATGCATCCTGATGTGCTGAATCAAAACGAATCCGTTTAATTCTGGTATAGAGATCCTCAACAACATGTCATGAAGTAACTTCTTCATCTTCTTCTTCCTCTATACTAAAATGAATTATCCATCTCTTGAACCTCTCAGATATGTAGGAGGTAGGATAACAGCTCATGAACACTTCAAACATATAGTATGTCCTCCACCTGTTTCCTCACCTTTAATATCTCCATCTCATGCACCCCTCAAACATGAAGTAACATCCCTATCCTCATCGTCCTCAAAATTAAGAAAAATTCCCGATCTCATGAACAACTCTGAGATGTATAGTAAATTCCTCTTCCTAAGAACTAAGACACCTATCTATCTCATAAGCCCGCTCAAACGTGTAGTATCTCCACCATTCTCATCCTCCTTAGAACTAAGACACCTATCTATCTCATGAGCCCGCTCAGATGTGTAGTATCTCCACCATTCTCATCCTCCTTAGAACTAAGACACCTATCTATCTCATGAGCCCGCTCAAACGTGTAGTATCTCCACCATTCTCATCCACCTTAGAACTAAGGCACCTATCTATCTCATGAGCCCGCTCAGACGTGTAGTATCTCCACCATTCTTATCCTCCTTAGAACTAAGACACCTATCTATCTCATGAGCCCGCTCAAACGTGTAGTATCTCCACCATTCTCATCCTCCTTAGAACTAAGACACCTATCTATCTCATGAGCCCGCTCAGATGTGTAGTATCTCCACCATTCTCATCCTCCTTAGAACTAAGACACCTATCTATCTCATGAGCCCGCTCAGATGTGTAGTATCTCCACCATTCTCATCCACCTTAGAACTAAGGCACCTATCTATCTCATGAGCCCGCTCAGATGTGTAGTATCTCCACCATTCTCATCCACCTTAGAACTAAGACACCTATCTATCTCATGAGCCCGCTCAGATGTGTAGTATCTCCACCATTCTCATCCACCTTAGAACTAAGGCACCTATCTATCTCATCAGCCCGCTCAGATGTGTAGCATATTCACCATTCTCATCCTCCTTAGAACTAAGACACCTATCTATCTCATAAGCCCGCTCAGATGTGTAGTATCTGCACCATTCTCATCCTCCTTAGAACTAAGATACCCATCTATCTTATGAGCCCGCTCAGATGTAAAGTATCTCCACCATTCTCATCCTCCTTAGAACTAAGACACCTATCTATCTCATGAGCCCGCTCATATGTGTAGCATATTCACCATTCTCATCCTCCTTAGAACGAAGGCACCTATCTATCTCATGGGCCCGCTCAGATGTGTAGTATCTGCACCATTCTCATCCTCCTTAGAACTAAGGCACCTATCTATCTCATGAGCCCGCTCAGATGTAAAGTATCTCCACCATTCTCATCCTCCTTAGAACTAAGACACCTATCTATCTCATGGGCCCGCTCAGACGTAGAGTATCTCCACCATTCTCATCCTCCTTAGAACTAAGACACCTATCTATCTCATGAGCCCGCTTAGACGTGTAGTATCTTCACCATTCTCATCCTCCTTAGAACTAAGATACCTATCTATCTCATGAGCCCACTCAGACATGTAGCATCTCCACCATTGTCATCCTCCTTAGAACTAAGATACCCATCTATCTCATGAGCCCGCTCAGACGTGTAGTATCTCCACCATTCTCATCCTCCTTAGAACTTTAGACACCTATCTATCTCATGAGCCCGCTCAGACGTGTAGTATCTCCACCATTCTCATCCTCCTTAGAACTTTAGACACCTATCTATCTCATGAGCCCGCTCAGACGTGTAGTATCTCCACCTTTCTCATTCTCCTTAGAACTAAGATACCTATCTATCTCATCAGCCCGCTCAGACGTGTAGTATCTCCACCTTTCTCATTCTCCTTAGAACTAAGATACCTATCTATCTCATCAGCCCGCTCAGACGTGTAGTATCTCCACCATTCTCATCCTCCTTAGAACTTTAGACACCTATCTATCTCATGAGCCCGCTCAGACGTGTAGTATCTCCACCTTTCTCATTCTCCTTAGAACTAAGATACCTATCTATCTCATCAGCCCGCTCAGACGTGTAGTATCTCCACCTTTCTCATTCTCCTTAGAACTAAGATACCTATCTATCTCATGAATCCATTAGATGTGTAGTAACTTGTCCATCCTCAACTTCCTCAGAACTAAGATACTGCACTTCTCCATCTTATGAACCCATAAGGAGATATCAAAGATTTCTTGTTAGGCATTCACCTGGGCTGCTCAGGCACATTAGGATCATCTTGATACCATTATAATATTGGGTGTTTTTTGACTTCTTGGTTTCATTATGAACTTTGTAGACATGAAGCTCTGTACTGACAATGGCTGCAGCTGCCCGGGAGCTGACCCTGGCTCTTAGCCTCTCTATTAGGGAGAACTCTGTGGAATATTCCATAGTCATGAGGTCATAAATGATAAAGGTTCATATGTGAGGAGATGTGATCCGAGTTAGCGTGAGACAGTCCCCTCGAGAAGACAACCAGGGCCGCCCTTCTCATCACAGAAGTCAGGACACAGACGCCCAATTCAATTATCCAGTTCAGCTGATTTGATAATGGACATGTGGATGGAGCGAGCTGGCGGGACAGACATAATGAAGCCCTTAATCACCGCCAATTACCCTTATTACCAGCAGTTTACAGGGATAACCCGCAATAATGGGTTTACCCGAAGCAATTGTGGAAGGTAGAATGACTCATTAAGACTCAGCAAGATTGCATGCGTTCAAAGTGTGCAGAAGAGGTCCTCAATCCGTGTACCCAACTACCCCCACAACACTGAAGGTACCAGACCCCTCATATACAGAGCTAGCCCTCTATACTGCAGGTAGTAGACAACCTCATATACCAAACTACCCCCTCTACACTGTATGTACCAGACCTCCTCATATACCGAACTACCCCCTCTACACTGTATGTACCAGACCTCCTCATATACCGAACTACCCCCTCTACACTGTATGTACCAGACCTCCTCATATACCGAACTACCCCCTCTACACTGTATGTACCAGACCTCCTCATATACCAAACTACCCCCTCTACACTATATGTACCAGACCCCCTCATATACCGAACTACCCCCTCTACACTGTATGTACCAGACCTCCTCATATACCAAACTACCCCCTCTACACTGTATGTACCAGACCTCCTCATATACCGAACTACCCCCTCTACACTGTATGTACCAGACCCCCTCATATACCGAACTACCCCCTCTACACTGTATGTACCAGACCCCCTCATATACCGAACTACCCCCTCTACACTGTATGTACCAGACCTCCTCATATACAGAGCTAGCCCTCTATACTGCAGGTAGTAGACAACCTCATATACCAAACTACCCCCCTCTACACTGTATGTACCAGACCTCCTCATATACCGAACTACCCCCTCTACACTGTATGTACCAGACCTCCTCATATACCGAACTACCCCCTCTACACTGTATGTACCAGACCTCCTCATATACCGAACTACCCCCTCTACACTGTATGTACCAGACCTCCTCATATACCAAACTACCCCCTCTACACTATATGTACCAGACCCCCTCATATACCGAACTACCCCCTCTACACTGTATGTACCAGACCTCCTCATATACCAAACTACCCCCTCTACACTGTATGTACCAGACCTCCTCATATACCGAACTACCCCCTCTACACTGTATGTACCAGACCCCCTCATATACCGAACTACCCCCTCTATACTGTATGTACCAGACCTCCTCATATACCGAACTACCCCCTCTACACTGTATGTACCAGACCTCCTCATATACAGAGCTAGCCCTCTATACTGCAGGTAGTAGACAACCTCATATACCAAACTACCCCCTCTACACTGTATGTACCAGACCTCCTCATATACCGAACTACCCCCTCTACACTGTATGTACCAGACCTCCTCATATACCGAACTACCCCCTCTACACTGTATGTACCAGACCTCCTCATATACCGAACTACCCCCTCTACACTGTATGTACCAGACCTCCTCATATACCAAACTACCCCCTCTACACTATATGTACCAGACCCCCTCATATACCGAACTACCCCCTCTACACTGTATGTACCAGACCTCCTCATATACCAAACTACCCCCTCTACACTGTATGTACCAGACCTCCTCATATACCGAACTACCCCCTCTACACTGTATGTACCAGACCCCCTCATATACCGAACTACCCCCTCTACACTGTATGTACCAGACCCCCTCATATACCGAACTACCCCCTCTACACTGTATGTACCAGACCCCCTCATATACCGAACTACCCCCTCTACACTGTATGTACCAGACCTCCTCATATACAGAGCTAGCCCTCTATACTGCAGGTAGTAGACAACCTCATATACCAAACTACCCCCTCTACACTATATTTACCAGACCTCCTCATATACCGAACTACCCCCTCTACACTGTATGTACCAGACCTCCTCATATACAGAGCTAGCCCTCTATACTGCAGGTAGTAGACAACCTCATATACCAAACTACCCCCTCTACACTATATTTACCAGACCCCCTCATATACCGAACTACCCCCTCTACACTGTATGTACCAGACCTCCTCATATACAGAGCTAGCCCTCTATACTGCAGGTAGTAGACAACCTCATATACCAAACTACCCCCTCTACACTATATTTACCAGACCCCCTCATATACCGAACTACCCCCTCTACACTGTATGTACCAGACCTCCTCATATACCGAACTACCCCCTCTACACTGTATGTACCAGACCCCCTCATATACCGAACTACCCCCTCTACACTGTATGTACCAGACCTCCTCATATACCGAACTACCCCCACAACACTGTATGTACCAGACCTCCTCATATACCGAACTACCCCCTCTACACTGTATGTACCAGACCTCCTCATATACCGAACTACCCCCTCTACACTGTATGTACCAGACCTCCTCATATACAGAGCTAGCCCTCTATACTGCAGGTAGTAGACAACCTCATATACCGAACTACCCCCTCTACACTGTATGTACCAGACCCCCTCATATACCGAACTACCCCCTCTACACTGTATGTACCAGACCTCCTCATATACCGAACTACCCCCTCTACACTGTATGTACCAGACCACCTCATATACCGAACTACCCCCTCTACACTGTATGTACCAGACCCCCTCATATACCGAACTACCCCCTCTACACTGTATGTACCAGACCTCCTCATATACCGAACTACCCCCTCTACACTGTATGTACCAGACCTCCTCATATACCGAACTACCCCCTCTACACTGTATGTACCAGACCACCTCATATACCGAACTACCCCCTCTACACTGTATGTACCAGACCTCCTCATATACCGAACTACCCCCTCTACACTGTATGTGCCAGACCTCCTCATATACCGAACTACCCCCTCTACACTGTATGTACCAGACCCCCTCATATACCGAACTACCCCCTCTACACTGTATGTACCGGACCTCCTCATATACCGAACTACCCCCTCTACACTGTATGTACCAGACCTCCTCATATACCGAACTACCCCCTCTACACTGTATGTACCAGACCCCCTCATATACCGAACTACCCCCTCTACACTGTATGTACCAGACCTCCTCATATACCGAACTACCCCCTCTACACTGTATGTACCGGACCCCCTCATATACCGAACTACCCCCTCTACACTGTATGTACCAGACCCCCTCATATACCGAACTACCCTCTCTACACTGTATGTACCAGACCCCCTCATATACCGAACTGCCCCCTCTACACTGTATGTACCGGACCTCCTCATATACCGAACTACCCCCTCTACACTGTATGTACCAGACCTCCTCATATACCGAACTACCCCCTCTACACTGTATGTACCAGACCACCTCATATACCGAACTACCCCCTCTATACTGTATGTACCAAACCCCCTCATATACCGAACTACCCCCTCTACACTGTATGTACCAGACCCCCTCATATACCGAACTACCCCCTCTACACTGTATGTACCAGACCTCCTCATATACCGAACTACCCCCTCTACACTGTATGTACCAGACCCCCTCATATACCAAACTACCCCCTCTACACTGTATGTACCAGACCTCCTCATATACCGAACTACCCCCTCTACACTGTATGTGCCAGACCTCCTCATATACCGAACTACCCCCTCTACACTGTATGTACCAGACCTCCTCATATACCGAACTACCCCCTCTACACTGTATGTACCAGACCTCCTCATATACCGAACTACCCCCTCTACACTGTATGTACCAGACCTCCTCATATACCGAACTACCCCCTCTATACTGTATGTACCGGACCTCCTCATATACCGAACTACCCCCTCTACACTGTATGTACCAGACCTCCTCAAGTGCCCTCAACGCCTTGTGGGGGCACAACTAAAGTGTGGGGGGCAGTAAGTGGGCATAACTATTGTGTGGGGCCACTAAGGGGACACAACTACTGCGTGGGGGCACTAATGGGACACAACTACTGCGTGGGGGCCACTAAGGGGACATAACTACTGTGTGGGGGCACTAAGGAGGCATAACTACTGCGTGGGTGCACTAAAGGGACATAACTACTGTGTGGGGGGGCATTAAAGGGACATAACTACTGCGTGGGGGCACTAATGGGACATAACTACTGCGTGGGGGCACTAATGATACAACTAACACACTTGTGGGTCTCACAGGAGGTGACCGCGCTATATACATTAATGTGTGAGGTTGAACGCTCTCCAGGACCTCAGCGCGGCTCTATAACCTCTCTGATTGGTCTTTTATAAAACACAAATTTTATTCATCGCTCTTTTAAAATATTTCGGAATAATGTAACGCGATTACAATTCCTCAGAGTTGGAGAGGTGCAGTGGATGTTGTACCCATTCATCCGATACACTGGCTCCAGCGCGGGGCGCGACGGCCTCTCAGGTTGTTCCCCCTTTTTATTATATATATCTTTTTCGATGTGGTTCTACCTTCAGCGGTATCTGCAGCCGTCGTGTCTTCCCCTCTGGGATCCCGGCCGCTCCAAATCCGAACTGACAGCTAGGCCTGCATCCCTACACGTGTCGCCGTGTGCGCGGCGTCTTCAGGGGACGGCGTGCAGGCATGTGGGCGCGGACTCCAGGCGGGGTATTAACACCTCTCTTGGCAAATCAGTGGGATTAGCGCCGGCGCCCTCTAGTGACATTACTTGTCTGGTACTGGTGACGCTGCGTCGCTCCATCTCGGAACATCCGGCTCTTAATAATGACATCATCGCCTCTCCGCATTGCGCCTGCGCCGGGACTTAGAATTATTATCTATAAAGATACTTCTAAAGTAGAAGAAGGGGCTCATCCAACAATGCGTAGAAAAGAAAACGAACCTGGTATGAGAAGAGTGACCCCAAGATCATGTAAAGCCCCAAGATGTGACAATAAGAACACAAATGAAAGAAGTACTCGCGACTACGCTCCGGGACAAAGAGACTCCCAAAAGGTGCTGCCGGGAGGAAACGGGAAAATGACACGAGAGGATCAAATAATAATAGTTACGAAATAAAATCTAAATTAAAAAACACCAAAAATAATAATAAATAAAAAATAAATAAAATATTAAATAAAAAATAAAAATATATAAAAAATTAAAATGAAAATTAAATACAACGTACAGTGCGCTTTGACAGACACAATAGTAACACTGAAGGTCGCGCTGTAGGTCACACAGGCGGAATAGATATATAATAGGCATCAAGATAAATACAAGACACACATGGAAAGCGAGAATCGGAGCAATCACCGGCATAGGCGGAGAAGTACCTAAATAATTCTAAGTCCCGGCGCAGGCGCAATGCGGAGATGTCATTATTAACAGCCGGATGTTACCATAGGAAGTGTGAGATGGAGCGACGCAGCGTCACCAGTACCAGACAAGTAATGCCACTAGAGGGCGCCGGCGCTAATCCCACTGATTTGCCGAGAGAGGTGTTAATACCCCGCCTATAAAGCCTGGGGTCCGCGCCCACATGCCTGCACGCCGTCCCCTGAAGATGCAGGCCTAGCTGTCAGTTCGGATTTGCAGCGGCCGGGATCCCAGAGGGGAAGACACGACGGCTGCAGATACCGCTGAAGGTAGAACCACATCGAAAAAGATATATATAAAAAAGGGGGAACAACCTGAGAGGCCGTCGGGCCCCGCGCTGGAGCCAGTGTATCGGATGAATGGGTACAACATCCACTGCACCTCTCCAACTCTGAGGAGCTGTAATCGCGATACGTTATTTCGAAATATTTTTAAAAGAGCGATGAATAAAATGTATGTTTTATAAAAGACCAATCAGAGAGGTTATAGAGCCGCGCTGAGGTCCTGGAGACCCTGGGGCACTAATGAGACATAACTACTGTGTGGGGGCACTAAGGGGACATAACTACTGTGTGGGGGAACTAAGGGGACACAACTACTGTGTGGGGGAACTAAGGGGACACAACTACTGTGTGGGGGAACTAAGGGAACATAACTACTGTGTGGGGGTACTAAGGGGACACAACTACTGTGTGGGGGCACTAAGGGGACATAACTACTGTGTGGGGGCACTAAGGGGACATAACTACTGTGTGGGGGTACTAAGGGGACACAACTACTGTGTGTGGGGCACTAAGGGGACACAACTACTGTGTGGGGGCACTAAGGGGACATAACTACTGTGTGGGGGTACTAAGGGGACACAACTACTGTGTGGGGGCACTAAGGGGACATAACTACTGTGTGGGGGCACTAAGGGGACACAACTACTGTGTGGGGGCACTAAGGGGACACAACTACTGTGTGGGGGCACTAAGGGGACACAACTACTGTGTGGGGGCACTAAGGGGACATAACTAATGTGTGGGGGTACTAAGGGGACACAACTACTGTGTGGGGGCACTAAGGGGACATAACTACTGTGTGGGGGCACTAAGGGGACACAACTACTGTGTGGGGGCACTAAGGGGACATAACTACTGTGTGGGGGAACTAATAGGACATAACTACTGTGTGGGGGTACTAATGAGACATAACTACTGTGTGGGGGCACTAAGGGGACATAACTACTGTGTGGGGGCACTAAGGGGACACAACTACTGTGTGGGGGCACTAAGGGGTCACAACTACTGTGTGGGGGGCACTAATGAGACATAACTACTGTGTGGGGGAACTAAGGGGACATAACTACTGTGTGGGGGCACTAAGGGGACATAACTACTGTGTGGGGGCACTAATGAGACATAACTACTGTGTGGGGGCACTAAGGGGACATAACTACTGTGTGGGGGCACTAAGGGGACACAACTACTGTGTGGGGGAACTAAGGGGACATAACTACTGTGTGAGGGCACTAAGAGGACATAACTACTGTGTGTGGGGGCACTAAGGGGACACAACTACTGTGTGAGGGCACTAAGGGGACATAACTACTGTGTGGGGGCACTAAGGGGACATAACTACTGTGTGGGGGCACTAAGGGGACATAACTAATGTGTGGGGGCACTAAGGGGACACAACTACTGTGTGGGGGAACTAAGGGGACATAACTACTGTGTGGGGGAACTAAGGGGACATAACTACTGTGTGGGGGCACTAAGGGGACATAACTACTGTGTGGGGGGCACTAATGGGACATAACTACTGTGTGGGGGGCACTAAGGGGACACAACTACTGTGTGGGGGAACTAAGGGGACATAACTACTGTGTGGGGGCACTAAGGGGACATAATTACTGTGTGGGGGGCACTAATGGGACATAACTACTGTGTGGGGGCACTAAGGGGACATAACTACTGTGTGTGGGGCACTAAGGGGACACAACTACTGTGTGGGGGAACTAAGGGGACATAACTACTGTGTGGGGGCACTAAGGGGACATAACTACTGTGTGGGGGCACTAAGGGGACATAACTACTGTGTGGGGGCACTAAGGGGACATAACTACTGTGTAAGGGGCACTAAGGGGACATAACTACTGTGTGGGGGCCCTAAGGAGGACACAACTACTGTGTGGGGGCAATAATAGGACATAACTACTGTGTGGATGCACTAAGGGGACACAACTACTGTGTGGGGGCACTAAGGGGACATAACTACTGTGTGGGGGCACTAAGGGGACATAACTACTGTGTGGGGGCAATAATAGGACATAACTACTGTGTGGGGCACTAAGGGGACATAACTACTGTGTGGGGGGGCATTAATGGGACATAACTACTGTGTGGGGCACTAATAGGACATAACTACTGTGTGGGGGCACTAATGGGACATAACTACTGTGTGGGGGCACTAATGGGACATAACTACTGTGTGGGGGGCACTAATAGGACATAACTACTGTCTGGGGGCAATAATAGGACATAACTACTGTGTGGGGGGCACTAATAGGACATAACTACTGTGTGGGGGCACTAAGGGGACATAACTACTGTGTGGGGGCACTAATAGGACACAACTTCTGTGTGGGGGCACTAATAGGACATAACTACTGTGTGGGGGCACTAATAGGACATAACTACTGTGTGGGGGCACTAATAGGACACAACTACTGTGTGGGGGCACTAATAGGACACAACTACTGTGTGGGGGCACTAATAGGACACAACTACTGTGTGGGGCACTAATAGGACATAACTACTGTGTGGGGGCACTAATAGGACATAACTACTGTGTTGGGGCACTAAGGGGACATAACTACTGTGTGGGGGCACTAATGGGACATAACTACTGTGTTGGGGCACTAAGGGGACATAACTACTGTGTGGGGGCACTAATGGGACATAACTACTGTGTGGGGGCAATAATAGGACATAACTACTGTGTGGGGGAACTAAGGGGACATAACTACTGTGTGGGGGAACTAAGGGGACATAACTACTGTGTGGGGGCACTAAGGGGACATAACTACTGTGTGGGGGGCACTAATGGGACATAACTACTGTGTGGGGGGCACTAAGGGGACACAACTACTGTGTGGGGGAACTAAGGGGACATAACTACTGTGTGGGGGCACTAAGGGGACATAATTACTGTGTGGGGGGCACTAATGGGACATAACTACTGTGTGGGGGCACTAAGGGGACATAACTACTGTGTGTGGGGCACTAAGGGGACACAACTACTGTGTGGGGGAACTAAGGGGACATAACTACTGTGTGGGGGCACTAAGGGGACATAACTACTGTGTGGGGGCACTAAGGGGACATAACTACTGTGTGGGGGCACTAAGGGGACATAACTACTGTGTAAGGGGCACTAAGGGGACATAACTACTGTGTGGGGGCCCTAAGGAGGACACAACTACTGTGTGGGGGCAATAATAGGACATAACTACTGTGTGGATGCACTAAGGGGACACAACTACTGTGTGGGGGCACTAAGGGGACATAACTACTGTGTGGGGGCACTAAGGGGACATAACTACTGTGTGGGGGCAATAATAGGACATAACTACTGTGTGGGGCACTAAGAGGACATGACTACTGTGTGGGAGCACTAAAGGGACATAACTACTGTGTGGGGCACTAATAGGACATAACTACTGTGTGGGGGCACTAATGGGACATAACTACTGTGTGGGGGCACTAATGGGACATAACTACTGTGTGGGGGGCACTAATAGGACATAACTACTGTCTGGGGGCAATAATAGGACATAACTACTGTGTGGGGGGCACTAATAGGACATAACTACTGTGTGGGGGCACTAAGGGGACATAACTACTGTGTGGGGGCACTAATAGGACACAACTTCTGTGTGGGGGCACTAATAGGACATAACTACTGTGTGGGGGCACTAATAGGACATAACTACTGTGTGGGGGCACTATAAGGACACAACTACTGTGTGGGGGCACTAATAGGACACAACTACTGTGTGGGGGCACTAATAGGACACAACTACTGTGTGGGGGCACTAATAGGACATAACTACTGTGTGGGGGCACTAATAGGACATAACTACTGTGTTGGGGCACTAAGGGGACATAACTACTGTGTGGGGGCACTAATGGAACATAACTACTGTGTTGGGGCACTAAGGGGACATAACTACTGTGTGGGGGCACTAATGGGACATAACTACTGTGTGGGGGCAATAATAGGACATAACTACTGTGTGGGGGAACTAAGGGGACATAACTACTGTGTGGGGGAACTAAGGGGACATAACTACTGTGTGGGGCACTAAGGGGACATAACTACTGTGTGGGGGGCACTAATGGGACATAACTACTGTGTGGGGGGCACTAAGGGGACACAACTACTGTGTGGGGGAACTAAGGGGACATAACTACTGTGTGGGGGCACTAAGGGGACATAATTACTGTGTGGGGGGCACTAATGGGACATAACTACTGTGTGGGGGCACTAAGGGGACATACCTACTGTGTGTGGGGCACTAAGGGGACACAACTACTGTGTGGGGGAACTAAGGGGACATAACTACTGTGTGGGGGCACTAAGGGGACATAACTACTGTGTGGGGGCACTAAGGGGACATAACTACTGTGTGGGGGCACTAAGGGGACATAACTACTGTGTAAGGGGCACTAAGGGGACATAACTACTGTGTGGGGGGCCCTAAGGAGGACACAACTACTGTGTGGGGGCAATAATAGGACATAACTACTGTGTGGATGCACTAAGGGGACACAACTACTGTGTGGGGGCACTAAGGGGACATAACTACTGTGTGGGGGCACTAAGGGGACATAACTACTGTGTGGGGGCAATAATAGGACATAACTACTGTGTGGGGCACTAAGGGGACATAACTACTGTGTGGGGGGGCATTAATGGGACATAACTACTGTGTGGGGCACTAATAGGACATAACTACTGTGTGGGGGCACTAATGGGACATAACTACTGTGTGGGCATAACTACTGTGTGGGGGGCACTAATAGGACATAACTACTGTCTGGGGGCAATAATAGGACATAACTACTGTGTGGGGGGCACTAATAGGACATAACTACTGTGTGGGGGCACTAAGGGGACATAACTACTGTGTGGGGGCACTAATAGGACACAACTTCTGTGTGGGGGCACTAATAGGACATAACTACTGTGTGGGGGCACTAATAGGACATAACTACTGTGTGGGGGCACTAATAGGACACAACTACTGTGTGGGGGCACTAATAGGACACAACTACTGTGTGGGGGCACTAATAGGACACAACTACTGTGTGGGGGCACTAATAGGACATAACTACTGTGTGGGGGCACTAATAGGACATAACTACTGTGTTGGGGCACTAAGGGGACATAACTACTGTGTGGGGGCACTAATGGGACATAACTACTGTGTTGGGGCACTAAGGGGACATAACTACTGTGTGGGGGCACTAATGGGACATAACTACTGTGTGGGGGCAATAATAGGACATAACTACTGTGTGGGGGAACTAATAGGACATAACTACTGTGTGGGGGCACTAATGGGACATAACTACTGTGTGGGGGGGCACTAATGGGACATAAATACTGTGTGGGGGCACTAATAGGACATAACTACTGTGTTGGGGCACTAAGGGGACATAACTACTGTGTGGGGGGCACTAATAGGCCATAACTACTGTGTGGGGGAACTAATAGGACATAACTACTGTGTGGGGGCACTAATAGGACACAACTACTGTGTGGGGGCACTAATAGGACATAACTACTGTGTGGGGGCACTAAGGGGACATAACTACTGTGTGGGGGCACTAAGGGGACATAACTACTGTGTGGAGGGCACTAAGGGGACATAACTACTGTGTGGGGGCACTAATAGGACATAACTACTGTGTGGGGGCACTAAGGGGACAAAACTACTGTGTGGGGGGGCATTAATGGGACATAACTACTGTGTGGGGGCACTAAGGGGACATAACTACTGTGTGGGGCACTAAGGGGACATAACAACTGTGTGGGGGCACTAAGGGGACATAACAACTGTGTGGGGGCAATAATAGGACATAACTACTGTGTGGGGGCACTAATAGGACACAACTACTGTGTGGGGGCACTAATAGGACATAACTACTGTGTGGGGGGCACTAAGGGGACATAACTACTGTGTGGGGGCAATAATAGGACATAACTACTGTGTGGGGGCACTAATAGGACACAACTACTGTGTGGGGGAACTAATAGGACATAACTACTGTGTGGGGGCACTAAGGGGACATAACTACTGTGTGGGGGGCACTAAGGGGACATAACTACTGTGTGGGGGCACAAAGGGGACATAACTACTGTGTGGGGGCACTAAAACGGTCAGTATTTGGTAGAAGTGAAGTGATGATGTCACCGGGGTGCTGTGACGTAACCACGCTCGCGCAGTTTCCTCAGGCTCTGCCTCTGTACCGACCTTTTTCCCGCCCGGATGACGTCACTGATCCCGATTCCCAGAGATCATCACTGACCTCTAGCGGCGGAGCACGGCGTCGTCCACAAGATAGGACAACCGCTAAGCGGAGTCACGTGATCCGTGTGGCCGCCAGGTGACTTATCTCCATAGTAACCGCTCCAAGCCATGACTGACGGTGAAGTCCCCGGAAGTGACATCACAGGCGGGAAAATGGCGACTTCACAAGGACCGATGGTGATCGCGATGCGGCTCCGAAACCAGCTACAGTCTGTGTACAAGATGGACCCACTGAGGAACGAGGTGAGGGCGGCGTGACCCTGTACCCCTGCAGCTGTGTATCCTGTACTACGACCCCCGCGATGTCCTCCTGTACTACGACCCCCGTGATGTCCTCCTGTACTGCGACCCCCGTGATGTCCTCCTGTACTGCGACCCCCGCGATGTCCTCCTGTACTGCGACCCCCGCGATGTCCCCCTGTACTGCGACCCCCGCGATGTCCTCCTGTACTGCGACCCCCGCGATGTCCCCCTGTACTGCGACCCCCGCGATGTCCTCCTGTACTGCGACCCCCGCGATGTCCCCCTGTACTGCGACCCCCGCGATGTCCTCCTGTACTGCGACCCCGCGATGTCCTCCTGTACTGCGACCCCCGCGATGTCCTCCTGTACTGCGACCCCCGCGATGTCCTCCTGTACTGCGACCCCCGCGATGTCCTCCTGTACTGCGACCCCGCGATGTCCTCCTGTACTGCGACCCCCGCGATGTCCTCCTGTACTGCGACCCCCGCGATGTCCTCCTGTACTGCGACCCCCGCGGTGTCCTCCTGTACTACTACCCCCGCGGTGTCCTCCTGCACTGCGACCCCCGCGGTGTCCTCCTGTACTGCGACCCCCGCGGTGTCCTCCTGTACTGCGACCCCCCGCGATGTCCTCCTGTACTGCGACCCCCCGTGATGTCCCCCTGTACTGCGACCCCCGCGATGTCCTCCTGTACTGCGACCCCCGCGATGTCCCCCTGTACTGGCGACCCCGCATGTCCTCCTGTACTGCGACCCCCGCGATGTCCTCCTGTACTGCGACCCCCGTGATGTCCTCCTGTACTGCGACCCCCGCGATGTCCTCCTGTACTGCGACCCCCGTGATGTCCTCCTGTACTACGACCCCCGTGATGTCCTCCTGTACTGCGACCCCCGCGATGTCCTCCTGTACTGCGACCCCCGCGATGTCCTCCTGTACTGCGACCCCCGCGATGTCCTCCTGTACTGCGACCCCCGCGATGTCCTCCTGTACTGCGACCCCCGCGATGTCCTCCTGTACTGCGACCCCCGCGATGTCCTCCTGTACTGCGACCCCCGATGTCCTCCTGTACTGCGACCCCCGCGATGTCCTCCTGTACTGCGACCCCCGCGATGTCCTCCTGTACTGCGACCCCCCGATGTCCTCCTGTACTGCGACCCCCGCGATGTCCTCCTGTTACTGCGACCCCCGCGTGTCCTCCTGTACTGCGACCCCCGCGATGTCCTCCTGTACTGCGACCCCCGCGATGTCCTCCTGTACTGCGACCCCCGCGGTGTCCTCCTGTACTGCGACCCCCGCGATGTCCTCCTGTACTGCGACCCCCGCGATGTCCTCCTGTACTGCGACCCCCGCGATGTCCTCCTGTACTGCGGACCCCCGCGATGTCCTCCTGTACTGCGACCCCCGCGATGTCCTCCTGTACTGCGACCCCCGCGATGTCCTCCTGGTACTGCGACCCCCGCGATGGTCCTCTGTACTGCGACCCCCGCGATGTCCTCCTGTACTTGCGACCCCCGCGATGTCCTCCTGTACTGCGACCCCCGCGATGTCCTCCTGTACTGCGACCCCCGCGATGTCCTCCTGTACTGCGACCCCCGTGATGTCCTCCTGTACTGCGACCCCCGTGATGTCCCCCTGTACTGCGACCCCCGCGATGTCCCTCCTGTACTGCGACCCCCCCCCGCGATGTCCTCCTGTACTACGACCCCCGTGATGTCCTCCTGCACTGCGACCCCCGCGGTGTCCTCCTGCACTGCGACCCCCGCGGTGTCCTCCTGTACTGCGACCCCCGCGATGTCCTCCTGTACTGCGACCCCCCCCCGCGATGTCCTCCTGTACTACGACCCCCGCGATGTCCTCCTGTACTGCGACCCCCGCGATGTCCTCCTGCACTGCGACCCCCGCGGTGTCCTCCTGCACTGCGACCCCCGCGGTGTCCTCCTGCACTGCGACCCCCGTGATGTCCTCCTGTACTGCGACCCCCGCGATGTCCTCCTGTACTGCGACCCCCGTGATGTCCCCCTGTACTGCGACCCCCGTGATGTCCTCCTGTACTGCGACCCCCGCGATGTCCCCCTGTACTACTACCCCCGTGCTGTCCTCCTGTACTGCGACCCCCGCGATGTCCTCCTGTACTGCGACCCCCGCGGTGTCCTCCTGCACTGCGACCCCCGCGGTGTCCTCCTGCACTGCGACCCCCGCAGTGTCCTCCTGCACTGCGACCCCCGTGATGTCCCCTGTACTGCGACCCCCGCGATGTCCTCCTGTACTGCGACCCCCGTGATGTCCCCCTGTACTGCGACCCCCGCGATGTCCCCCTGTACTACTACACTACCCCACGTGCTGTCCTCCTGTACTGCGACCCCCGCGATGTCCTCCTGTACTGCGACCCCCGCGATGTCCTCCTGTACTGCGACCCCCGCGATGTCCTCCTGTACTGCGACCCCCGCGATGTCCTCCTGTACTGCGACCCCCCGCGATGTCCTCCTGTACTGCGACCCCCGCGATGTCCTCCTGTACTGCGACCCCCGCGATGTCCTCCTGTACTGCGACCCCCGCATGTCCTCCTGTACTGCGACCCCCGCGATGTCCTCCTGTACTGCGACCCCCCGCGATGTCCTCCTGTACTAGCGACCCCCGCGATGTCCTCCTGTACTGCGACCCCCGCGATGTCCTCCTGTACTGCGACCCCCGCATGTCCTCCTGTACGGGCGACCCCCCGCGATGGTCCGCCTGTACTGCGACGCCGCGCGATGTCCTCCTGTACTGCGACCCCCGCGATGTCCTCCTGTACTGCGACCCCCGCGATGTCCTCCTGTACTGCGACCCCCGCGATGGTCCTCCTGTACTGCGACCCCACGCGATGTCCTCCTGTACTGGCGACCCCCGCGATGTCCTCCTGTACTGCGACCCCCGCGATGTCCTCCTGTACTGCGACCCGATCCTCGATGTCCCTGTACTCGACCACCCCGCGATGTCCTCCTGTACTGCGACCACCGCGATGTCCTCCTGTACTGCGACCCCCGCGATGTCCTCCTGTACTGCGACCCCCGCGATTGTCCTCCTGTACTGCGACCCCCCCCGCGATGTCCCCCTGTACTGCGACCACCCGCGATGTCCCCCTGTACTGCGACCCCCGCGATGTCCTCCAATGTACTTGCGACCCCCGCGATGTCCTCCTGTACTGCGACCCCCGCTATGTCCTCCTGTACTGCGACCCCCGCGATGTCCTCCTGTACTGCGACCCCCAGCGATGTCCTCTCTGTACTGCGACCCCCGCGATGTCCTCCTGTACTGCGACCCCCAGCGATGTCCTCCTGTACTGCGACCCCCGCGATGTCCTCCTGTACTGCGACCCCCGCGCTGTCCTCCTGTACTGCGACCCCCGCGATGTCCTCCTGTACTGGCGACCCCCGCGATGTCCTCCTGTACTGCGACCCCCGCGATGTCTCCTGTACGGCTACCCCGCGATGTCCTACTGCGACCCCCGCGATGTCCTCCTGTACTGCGACCCCCGCGATGTCCTCCTGTACTGCGACCCCCGCGATGTCCTCCTGTACTGCGACCCCCGGCGATGTCCTCCTGTACTGCGACCCCGCAGATGTCCTCCTGTACTGCGACCCCCGCGAGTGTCCTCCTGTACTGCGACCCCCGCGATGTCCTCCTGTACTGCGACCCCCGCGATGTCCTCCTGTACTGCGACCCCCGCGATGTCCTCCTGTACTGCGACCCCCGCGATGTCCTCCTGTACTGCGACCCCCGCGATGTCCTCCTGTACTGCGACCCCCGCGATGTCCCTCCTGTACTGCGACCCCCGCGATGTCCTCCTGTACTGCGACCCCCCGCGATGTCCTCCTGTACTGCGACCCCGCGATGTCCTCCTGTACTGCGACCCCCGCGATGTCCTCCTGTACTGCGACCCCCGCGATGTCCTCCTGTACTGCGACCCCCGCGATGTCCTCCTGTACTGCGACCCCCGCGATGTCCTCCTGTACTGCGACCCCCGCGATTCCTCCTGTACTGCGACCCCCGCGATGTCCTCCTGTACTGCGCCCCCGCGATGTCCTCCTGTACTGCGACCCCCGCGATGTCCTCCTGTACTGCGACCCCCGCGATGTCCTCCTGTACTGCGACCCCCGCGATGTCCTCCTGTACTGCGACCCCCCCCCCCCCCCGTGCTGTCCTCCTGTACTTGCGACCCCCCCCCCCCCCGTGGCTGTCCTCCTGCACTGCGACCCCCCCCCCCCCTGCTGTCCTCCTGCACTGCGACCCCCCCCGTGCTGTCCTCCTGCACTGCGACCCCCCCCGTGCTGTCCTCCTGCACTGCGACCCCCCCCGTGCTGTCCTCCTGCACTGCCCCCCCCCGTGCTGTCCTCCTGCACTGCGACCCCCCCCCCCCCCGTGCTGTCCTCCTGCACTGCGACCCCCCCCCCCCCCTTGCTGTCCTCACTGCACTGCGACCCCCCCACCTCCCCCCCCCCGTGCTGTCCTCCTGCACTGCGACCCCCCCCCCCGTGCTGTCCTCCTGCACTGCGACCCCCCCCCCCGTGCTGTCCTCCTGCACTGCGACCCCCCCCCCCGTGCTGTCCTCCTGCACTGCGACCCCCCCCCCCCCGTGCTGTCCTCCTGCACTGCGACCCCCCCCCGTGCTGTCCTCCTGTACTGCGACCCCCGCGGTGTCCTCCTGTACTGCGACCCCCGCGATGTCCCCCTGTACTGCGACCCCCGTGCTGTCCTCCTGTACTACACATCCCCGCGGCGGCCTCCTCCTACCCTCCTCCTACCTACGCATCCCCCCCCCCCCTCCCCCTTTATATCCACCTCCTTATGGTTTTTCTCTGCAGGAAGTGGTGAAGGTTAAAATCAAGGAGCTGAACGAGCACATTGTGTGTTACCTGTGCGCCGGATACTTCATAGACGCCACCACCATCACCGAATGTCTGCACACGTGTAAGTACTAATCCCCCCCCCCCCCCATTAATTTAGTGTCACACACGTGTAAGTACTGGACCCCCGTATTATACTGTAACACACTTGAACTTCTTGTGGGTGGGGTTTGTTGTGACTCCGCCTTGTTTCCGCCCAGTCTGCAAGAGCTGTATAGTGAAGTACCTACAGACCAGTAAGTACTGCCCGCTGTGTAACATCAAGATCCATGAAACCCAGCCGCTGCTCAACCTGAAATTGGATCGCGTCATGCAGGACATCGTGTACAAGCTGGTGCCCCGGCTGCAGGAGAGTGAGTACCACGTGTGGCCTGCATTCATTTCCCGCTCGCCGTCGCCTGCTTCCCGCCCCGGCGCTCGCTCGCCGTCGCCTGCTGTCCCGCCCCGGCGCTCGCTCGCCGTCGCCTGCTTCCCGCCCCGGCGCTCGCTCGCCGTCGCCTGCTTCCCGCCCGGCGCTCGCCTCGCCGTCGCCTGCTTCCCGCCCCGGCGCTCGCTCGCCGTCGCCTGCTTCCCGCCCCGGCGCCGCTCGCCGCGCCGCTTCCCGCCCCGGCGCTCGCTCGCGTCGCCTGCTTCCCGCCCCGGCGCTCGCTCGCCGTCGCCTGCTTCCCGCCCCGGCGCTCGCTCGCCGTCGCCTGCTTCCCGCCCCGGCGCTCGCTCGCCGTCGCCTGCTTCCCGCCCCGGCGCTCGCTCGCCGTCGCCTGCTTCCCGCCCCGGCGCTCGCTCGCCGTCGCCTGCTTCCCCCCCCCGGCGCTCGCTCGCCGTCGCCTGCTTCCCCCCCCGGCGCTCGCTCGCCGTCGCCTGCTTCCCCCCCCGGCGCTCGCTCGCCGTCGCCTGCTTCCCCCCCCCGGCGCTCGCTCGCCGTCGCCTGCTTCCCCCCCCCGGCGCTCGCTCGCCGTCGCCTGCTTCCCCCCCGGCGCTCGCTCGCCGTCGCCTGCTTCCCCCCCCGGCGCTCGCTCGCCGTCGCCTGCTTCCCCCCCCCGGCGCTCGCTCGCCGTCGCCTGCTTCCTCTCCCCTTCTCCTGCTGACACTTTCTTTACTGATGGCTTTCAGATGAAGATCACAGGATTCGGGAGTTCTATCAGTCACGTGGCCTGGAGCGTGTCCTGCAGACCAGTACTGTGGAGGGTGAGTGTGACCCCAGCCTAGGGCCATCCAAGCCCCTCTTCCCCATTTTCTCTACATTATTCACATGCTCGCAGCATCTTGTAGCCATGTTCCCCTCCCTCTGTGACCTGTGGTATAACGGCAGACATTTCTCCTCTCTGTGTTTAGATCCAGTGGTGGATGTCTCTCGGCTGTCTCTATCTCTGGCTGTCTCTCAGAGCACATCGCACTATTACAGGAACGATGAATACGTCAGTCTGTGCCTGGAGAAAACTGGGTAACTGGATATATACACCATAGTGGGGGAGGCAAAATATGGCCGCCAGAGAGGAGGCCGAGGGGGGGGGGGGAGGGGTGGTGGTGTAGGAAGTTGGAGGGCTGACCACTACCAGAGAGAGGAGAAGGTGGAGGTGGGAGGGCTGGCCGCTACCAGAAAGAGGTGGAGGTGGGAGGGCTGGCCGCTACCAGAGAGAGGAGGAGGTGGTGGTGGGAGGGCTGGCCGCTACCAGAGAGAGGAGGAGGAGGAGGGAGGGCTGACCGCTACCAGAGAGAGGAGGAGGAGGAGGAGGTGGGAGGGCTGACCGCTACCAGAGAGAGGAGGAGGAGGTGGGAGGGCTGACCGCTACCAGAGAGAGGAGGAGGAGGAGGAGGTGGGAGGGCTGACCGCTAGCAGAGAGAGGAGGAGGAGGTGGGAGGGCTGACCGCTACCAGAGAGAGGAGGAGGAGGTGGGAGGGCTGGCCGCTACCAGAGAGAGGAGGAGGTGGGAGGGCTGGCCGCTACAGAGAGAGGAGGAGGTGGGAGGGCTGGCCGCTTCCAGAGAGAGGAGGAGGAGGGGGAGGGCTGGCGCTACCAGAGAGAGGAGGAGGAGGAGGTGGGAGGGCTGGCCGCTACCAGAGAGAGGAGGTGGGAGGCTGGCCGCTACCAGAGAGAGGAGGAGGAGGTGGGAGGGCTGGCCGCTACCAGAGAGAGGAGGAGGTGGGAGGGCTGGCCGCTACCAGAGAGAGGAGGAGGTGGGAGGGCTGGCCGCTACCAGAGAGAGGAGGAGGTGGGAGGGCTGGCCGCTACCGAGAGAGAGGAGGAGGTGGGAGGGCTGGCCGCTACCAGAGAGAGGAGGAGGTGGGAGGGCTGGCCGCTACCAGAGAGAGGAGGAGGTGGGAGGGCTGGCCGCTACCAGAGAGAAGGAGGAGGTGGGGAGGGCTGGCCGCTACCAGAGAGAGGAGGAGGTGGAGGGCTGGCCGCTACCAGAGAGAGGAGGAGGTGGGAGGGCTGGCCGCTACCAGAGAGAGGAGGAGGTGGGAGGGCTGGCCGCTACCAGAGAGAGGAGGAGGTGGGAGGGGCTGGCCGCTACCAGAGAGAGGAGGAGGTGGGAGGGCTGGCCGCTACCAGAGAGAGGGAGGAGGTGGGAGGGCTGGCCGCTACCAGAGAGAGGAGGAGGGGGAGGGATGGCGCTACCAGAGAGAGGAGGAGGAGTAGGAGAAGGGTGGGAGGGCTGGCCGCTACCAGAGAGAGGAGGAGGTGGGAGGGCTGGCCGCTACCAGAGAGAGGAGGAGGTGGGAGGGCTGGCCGCTACCAGAGAGAGAGGAGGAGGTGGGAGGGCTGGCCGCTACCAGAGAGAGGTGGAGGTGGGAGGGGCTGGACCGCTACCAGAGAGAGGAGGTGGAGGTGGGAGGGCTGGCCGCTACAGAGAGAGGTGGAGGTTGGGAGGGCTGACGCTACCAGAGAGAGAGGAGGAGGTGGGAGGGCTGGCCGCTACCATGAGAGAGGAGGAGGAGGAGGAGGTGGGAGGGCTGGCCGCTACCAGAGAGAGGTGGAGGTGGGAGGGCTGGCCGCTACCAGAGAGAGGAGGAGGGAGGGTGGGGAGGGGCTGACCGCTACCAGAGAGAGGAGGAGGTGGGGAGGGCTGGCCGCTACCAGAGAGAGGAGGAGGAGGTGGGAGGGCTGGCCGCTACCAGAGAGAGGAGGAGGAGGTGGGAGGGCTTGGCCGCTACCAGAGAGAGGAGGAGGTGGAGGGCTGGCCGCTACCAGAGAGAGGAGGAGGTGGGAGGGCTGGCCGCTACCAGAGAGAGAGGAGGTGGGAGGGCTGGCCGCTACCAGAGAGAGGAGGAGGTGGGAGGGCTGCCGCTACCAGAGAGAGGAGGAGGTGGGAGGGCTGGCCGCTACCAGAGAGAGGAGGAGGTGGGAGGGCTGGCCGCTACCAGAGAGAGGAGGAGGTGGGAGGGCTGGCCGCTACCAGAGAGAGGAGGAGGTGGGAGGGCTGGCCGCTACCAGAGAGAGGAGGAGTGGGAGGGCTGGCCGCTACCAGAGAGAGGAGGAGGTGGGAGGGCTGGCCCAGAGAGAGGAGGAGGGGGAGGGCGGGAAGGAGGAGGTGGGAGGGCTGGCCGCTACCAGAGAGAGGAGGAGGTGGGAGGGCTGCACCAATGACCATGGTGTGATGGGAGAACTGGCAGCTGCCACGTAGAGATGGGAGGGGCTTCCAGTTCTTACATGTCTGCCTGTTTTTACAGATCTGGCAAGGATAAGAAGAAGTTAATTCTGCAGGTAAGTGTTGTCCCTTTCTCGCTCCCACCCGCCCCGTCTCTATCTCTCTCTTGCCCGCCCCTCTTCCCTCGCCCGCTGCCCCTATTCTCTTCTCTCTCTCTCTCCCCTCTTATCTTGCTCTCTCTCGCCCGCTGCCCCTCCTCTCTCTCTTTTTTCTCTCTCTCTCTCTCTCTCTTCTCTCTCTCTCTCTCTCTCTCTCTCTCTCTCTCTCTCTCTCTCTCTCTCTCTCTCCTCTTATCTTGCTCTCTCTCTCTCTCTCCTCTTATCTTGCTCTCTCTCTCTCTCTCCTCTTATCTTGCGCTCTCTCTCTCTCTTTTTGCCGCCCCTATTCTCTGCTCTCTCTCGTGACCTTGTGATGTCTCTGCACAGCAGAAGTATGTCAGATGTTCGGTCCGCTCAGAGATCCGCCACCTGCGCAGAGTCCTTGCTCATCGGCTCGGTGCCTCATTACTGCAGGTGTGTAATTCTGGAGCCGACACGTTATATGGTGACGGGCGACCTCTAATCGGAAGTCACCTGACCCCCACATTGATGTCTCTGCTTAGGTTCATCTGATGTTTGACAACAAGCTCCTCCCAGATCACATGACCATGAAGCAGCTGTGGCTGACACACTGGTATGGGAAGGTAAGTGGCCCTGCTCCAGTGCATGACCCCGCCCTCAGCTCCACCCCCTCGGGGCTTCCATAACCTCTGCTTTCTGTCTTTCAGCCAGCGCCTCTGGTTCTGTCCTACAACGTGAAGGAGAAGAGGAGGTGACATAGAGCCCGGGGCCCCGAGCACAGCCACACATGTACATAGGAGGCGCTACACTTCTAGGCCTGCCCGCGTCTTCCCACTGCCGCACACGGGGGGCGCTGGACTCCCACAGCTTATTTTTAGAAGGGAAAGTTTATTTTATGTTTTATTTAATTATTAAAAAATTCTTTTGACCTCATCTGGTTGAGAACTCTAATTTCTTGGGGTCTGTGAAGTGGGGTGTTGGTCATGAGAGTCTCTGCTGAGCACCGTGTAATTGGAGCAAAAAGACAGTCCTCCAGGGAATGGAGAGGGCTACTGCTCGGGGAATACAGGGTTAATGTGAGCGGTCAGTGATGTGTCCTCTAGATGGTCGGTGTGAGCGGTCAGTGATGTGTCCTCTAGATGGTAGGTGTGAGCGGTCAGTGACGTGTCCTCTAGATGGTAGGTGTGAGCGGTCAGTGACGTGTCCTCTAGATGGTAGGTGTGAGCGGTCAGTGATGTGTCCTCTAGATGGTAGGTGTGAGCGGTCAGTGATGTGTCCTCTAGATGGTAGGTGTGAGCGGTCAGTGATGTGTCCTCTAGATGGTAGGTGTGAGCGGTCAGTGATGTGTCCTCTAGATGGTAGGTGTGAGCGGTCAGTGATGTGTCCTCTAGATGGTAGGTGTGAGCGGTCAGTGACGTGTCCTCTAGATGGTAGGTGTGAGCGATCAGTGACGTGTCCTCTAGATGGTAGGTGTGAGCGGTCAGTGACGTGTCCTCTAGATGGTAGGTGTGAGCGGTCAGTGATGTGTCCTCTAGATGGTAGGTGTGAGCGGTCAGTGATGTGTCCTCTAGATGATAGGTGTGAGCGATCAGTGACGTGTCCTCTAGATGGTAGGTGTGAGCGATCAGTGAGGTGTCCTCTAGATGGTAGGTGTGAGCGGTCAGTGACGTGTCCTCTAGATGGTAGGTGTGAGCGGTCAGTGACGTGTCCTCTAGATGGTAGGTGTGAGCGGTCAGTGATGTGTCCTCTAGATGGTAGGTGTGAGCGGTCAGTGATGTGTCCTCTAGATGGTGGGTGTGAGCGATCAGTGATGTGTCCTCTAGATGGTAGGTGTGAGCGGTCAGTGACGTGTCCTCTAGATGGTAGGTGTGAGCGGTCAGTGATGTGTCCTCTAGATGGTAGGTGTGAGCGGTCAGTGATGTGTCCTCTAGATGGTAGGTGTGAGCGGTCAGTGATGTGTCCTCTAGATGGTAGGTGTGAGCGGTCAGTGACGTGTCCTCTAGATGGTAGGTGTGAGCGATCAGTGACGTGTCCTCTAGATGGTAGGTGTGAGCGGTCAGTGACGTGTCCTCTAGATGGTAGGTGTGAGCGGTCAGTGACGTGTCCTCTAGATGGTAGGTGTGAGCGGTCAGTGACGTGTCCTCTAGATGGTAGGTGTGAGCGGTCAGTGATGTGTCCTCTAGATGGTAGGTGTGAGCGGTCAGTGATGTGTCCTCTAGATGATAGGTGTGAGCGGTCAGTGACGTGTCCTCTAGATGGTGTGAGCGATCAGTGATGTGTCCTCTAGATGGTGTGAGCGGTCAGTGATGTGTCCTCTAGATGGTAGGTGTGAGCGGTCAGTGACGTGTCCTCTAGATGGTAGGTGTGAGCGGTCAGTGACGTGTCCTCTAGATGGTAGGTGTGAGCGGTCAGTGACGTGTCCTCTAGATGGTAGGTGTGAGCGGTCAGTGACGTGTCCTCTAGATGGTAGGTGTGAGCGGTCAGTGACGTGTCCTCTAGATGGTAGGTGTGAGCGGTCAGTGACGTGTCCTCTAGATGGTAGGTGTGAGCGGTCAGTGATGTGTCCTCTAGATGGTAGGTGTGAGCGGTCAGTGATGTGTCCTCTAGATGGTGGGTGTGAGCGATCAGTGATGTGTCCTCTAGATGGTGTGAGCGGTCAGTGATGTGTCCTCTAGATGGTAGGTGTGAGCGGTCAGTGACGTGTCCTCTAGATGGTAGGTGTGAGCGGTCAGTGACGTGTCCTCTAGATGGTAGGTGTGAGCGATCAGTGACGTGTCCTCTAGATGGTAGGTGTGAGCGGTCAGTGATGTGTCCTCTAGATGGTAGGTGTGAGCGGTCAGTGATGTGTCCTCTAGATGGTAGGTGTGAGCGGTCAGTGACGTGTCCTCTAGATGGTAGGTGTGAGCGATCAGTGACGTGTCCTCTAGATGGTAGGTGTGAGCGGTCAGTGACGTGTCCTCTAGATGGTAGGTGTGAGCGGTCAGTGATGTGTCCTCTAGATGATAGGTGTGAGCGATCAGTGACGTGTCCTCTAGATGGTAGGTGTGAGCGATCAGTGACGTGTCCTCTAGATGGTAGGTGTGAGCGGTCAGTGACGTGTCCTCTAGATGGTAGGTGTGAGCGGTCAGTGACGTGTCCTCTAGATGGTAGGTGTGAGCGGTCAGTGATGTGTCCTCTAGATGGTGGGTGTGAGCGGTCAGTGATGTGTCCTCTAGATGGTGGGTGTGAGCGATCAGTGATGTGTCCTCTAGATGGTAGGTGTGAGCGGTCAGTGACGTGTCCTCCTAGATGGTAGGTGTGAGCGGTCAGTGATGTGTCCTCTAGATGGTAGGTGTGAGCGGTCAGTGATGTGTCCTCTAGATGGTGGGTGTGAGCGATCAGTGATGTGTCCTCTAGATGGTGTGAGCGGTCAGTGATGTGTCCTCTAGATGGTAGGTGTGAGCGGTCAGTGATGTGTCCTCTAGATGGTAGGTGTGAGCGGTCAGTGATGTGTCCTCTAGATGGTAGGTGTGAGCGGTCAGTGATGTGTCCTCTAGATGGTAGGTGTGAGCGGTCAGTGATGTGTCCTCTAGATGGTGTGAGCGGTCAGTGATGTGTCCTCTAGATGGTGTGAGCGGTCAGTGATGTGTCCTCTAGATGGTAGGTGTGAGCGATCAGTGATGTGTCCTCTAGATGGTAGGTGTGAGCGGTCAGTGATGTGTCCTCTAGATGGTAGGGGTGAGCGGTCAGTGATGTGTCCTCTAGATGGTAGGTGTGAGCGGTCAGTGATGTGTCCTCTAGATGGTAGGGGTGAGCGGTCAGTGATGTGTCCTCTAGATGGTAGGTGTGAGCGGTCAGTGATGTGTCCTCTAGATGGTAGGTGTGAGCGGTCAGTGATGTGTCCTCTAGATGGTGTGAGCGGTCAGTGATGTGTCCTCTAGATCAGTGTTTCCCAACCAGTGTGCCTCCAGCTGTTGCAAAACTACAACTCCCAGCATGCCTTGACAGCCTTTGGCTGTGCGGGCATGCTGGGAGTTGTAGTTTTGCAACAGCTGGAGGCACACTGGTTGGGAAACACTGCTCTAGATGATAGGTGTGAGCGGTCAGTGACGTGTCCTCTAGATGGTAGGTGTGAGTGGTCAGTGACGTGTCCTCTAGATGGTAGGTGTGAGCGGTCAGTGATGTGTCCTCTAGATGGTCGGTGTGAGCGGTCAGTGATGTGTCCTCTAGATGGTAGGTGTGAGCGGTCAGTGACGTGTCCTCTAGATGGTAGGTGTGAGCGGTCAGTGACGTGTCCTCTAGATGGTAGGTGTGAGCGGTCAGTGATGTGTCCTCTAGATGGTAGGTGTGAGCGGTCAGTGATGTGTCCTCTAGATGGTAGGTGTGAGCGGTCAGTGATGTGTCCTCTAGATGGTAGGTGTGAGCGGTCAGTGATGTGTCCTCTAGATGGTAGGTGTGAGCGGTCAGTGATGTGTCCTCTAGATGATAGGTGTGAGCGGTCAGTGTCGTGTCCTCTAGATGATAGGTGTGAGCGGTCAGTGATGTGTCCTCTAGATGATAGGTGTGAGCGGTCAGTGTCGTGTCCTCTAGATGATAGGTGTGAGCGGTCAGTGATGTGTCCTCTAGATGGTAGGTGTGAGCGATCAGTGACGTGTCCTTTAGATGATAGGTGTGAGCGGTCAGTGATGTGTCCTCTAGATGATAGGTGTGAGCGGTCAGTGACGTGTCCTCTAGATGGTAGGTGTGAGCGATCAGTGACGTGTCCTTTAGATGATAGGTGTGAGCGGTCAGTGATGTGTCCTCTAGATGATAGGTGTGAGCGGTCAGTGACGTGTCCTCTAGATGGTAGGTGTGAGCGGTCAGTGATGTGTCCTCTAGATGATGGGTGTGAGCGGTCAGTGATGTGTCCTCTAGATGGTAGGTGTGAGCGGTCAGTGATGTGTCCTCTAGATGGTAGGTGTGAGCGGTCAGTGATGTGTCCTCTAGATGGTAGGTGTGAGCGGTCAGTGATGTGTCCTCTAGATGGTAGGTGTGAGCGGTCAGTGATGTGTCCTCTAGATGGTAGGTGTGAGCGGTCAGTGATGTGTCCTCTAGATGATAGGTGTGAGCGGTCAGTGATGTGTCCTCTAGATGGTAGGTGTGAGCGGTCAGTGATGTGTCCTCTAGATGGTAGGTGTGAGCGGTCAGTGATGTGTCCTCTAGATGGTAGGTGTGAGCGGTCAGTGACGTGTCCTCTAGATGGTGTGAGCGGTCAGTGACGTGTCCTCTAGATGGTAGGTGTGAGCGGTCAGTGACGTGTCCTCTAGATGGTAGGTGTGAGCGGTCAGTGATGTGTCCTCTAGATGGTAGGGGTGAGCGGTCGGTGATGTGTCCTCTAGATGGTAGGTGTGAGCGATCAGTGATGTGTCCTCTAGATGGTGTGAGCGGTCAGTGACGTGTCCTCTAGATGGTAGGTGTGAGCGGTCAGTGACGTGTCCTCTAGATGGTAGGTGTGAGCGGTCAGTGACGTGTCCTCTAGATGATAACATCAGGAGGTGGTGATGATAGGTGTGATGGTGCGTATAGGATGTGACCACTAGGTGGCAGTGTATGAGCAATCTGTATGGGATGTGTCCAAAGGTGGCAGTGTATGATAAGTGGGTATAGGAAGTGTCCACTAGGTGGCAGCGTATGAGCAGTGGGTGTGGGACGTGTCCACTAGGTGGCAGTGTATGATCAGTTTGTATGGGAGGCGTCCACTAGGTGGCAGTGTATGAGCAGTGGGTGTGGGACGTGTCCACTAGGTGGCAGCGTATGAGCAGTGGGTGTGGGACGTGTCCACTAGGTGGCAGTGTATGAGCAGTGGGTATGGGACGTGTCCACTAGGTGGCAGCGGGTATGGGACGTGTCCACTAGGTGGCAGCGGGTATGGGACGTGTCCACTAGGTGGCAGCGGGTATGGGACGTGTCCACTAGGTGGCAGCGGGTATGGGACGTGTCCACTAGGTGGCAGCGGGTATGGGACGTGTCCACTAGGTGGCAGCGGGTATGGGACGTGTCCACTAGGTGGCAGCGGGCATGGGACGTGTCCACTAGGTGGCAGCGGGCATGGGACGTGTCCACTAGGTGGCAGCGGGCATGGGACGTGTCCACTAGGTGGCAGCGGGCATGGGACGTGTCCACTAGGTGGCAGCGGGCATGGGACGTGTCCACTAGGTGGCAGCGGGCATGGGACGTGTCCACTAGGTGGCAGCGGGTATGGGACGTGTCCACTAGGTGGCAGCGTATGAGCAGTGGGTTTGGGAAGTGTCCACTAGGTGGCAGCGTATGAGCAGTGGGTTTGGGAAGTGTCCACTAGATTGCAGTGGTTATGCGAGGTGTCCACTAGGTGGCAGTGTATGATCAGTTTGTATGGGAGGTGTCCACTAGGTGGCAGCGTATGAGCAGTGGGTGTGGGGGGTGTCCACTAGGTGGCAGCGTATGAGCAGTGGGTGTGGGAGGTGTCCACTAGGTGGCAGCGTATGAGCAGTGGGTGTGGGAAATGTCCACTAGATTGCAGTGGTTATGCGAGGTGTCCACTAGGTGGCAGTGTATGATCAGTTTGTATGGGAGGTGTCCACTAGGTGGCAGTGTATGATAAGTGGGTATAGGAAGTGTCCACTATGTGGCAGTCTATGAACAGTGGGTTTGGGAGGTGTCCACTAGGTGGCAGTGTATGAGCAGTGGGTATGGGAGGTGTCCACTAGGTGGCAGTGTATGATCAGTTTGTATGGGATGTGTCCACTAGGTGGCAGTGGGTATGGGACGTGTCCACTAGGTGGCAGTGGGTATGGGACGTGTCCACTAGGTGGCAGTGGGTATGGGACGTGTCCACTAGGTGGCAGTGGGTATGGGACGTGTCCACTAGGTGGCAGTGGGTATGGGACGTGTCCACTAGGTGGCAGTGGGTATGGGACGTGTCCACTAGGTGGCAGTAGGTATGGGACGTGTCCACTAGGTGGCAGTGGGTATGGGACGTGTCCACTAGGTGGCAGTGGGTATGGGACGTGTCCACTAGGTGGCAGTGGGTATGGGACGTGTCCACTAGGTGGCAGTGGGTATGGGACGTGTCCACTAGGTGGCAGTGGGTATGGGACGTGTCCACTAGGTGGCAGCGTATGATAAGTGGGTATAGGAAGTGTCCACTAGGAGGTAGTGTATGAGCAGTGGGTATAGGAGGTGTCCACTAGGTGGCAGTGTATGAGCAGTGGGTATGGGAGGTGTCCACTAGGTGGCAGTGTATGAGCAGTGGGTATGGGAGGTGTCCACTAGGTGGCAGTGTATGATCAGTTTGTATGGGATGTGTCCACTAGGTGGCAGTGTATAAGCAGTGGGTGTGGGACGTGTCCACTAGGTGGCAGTGGGTATGGGACATGTCCATTAGGTGGCAGCGTATGAGCAGTGGGTGTGGGAGGTGTCCACTAGGTGGCAGCGTATGAGCAGTGGGTATGGGAGGTGTCCACTAGGTGGCAGTGTATGAGCAGTGGGTGTGGGAGGTGTCCACTAGGTGGCAGCGTATGAGCAGTGGGTATGGGACATGTCCACTAGGTGGCAGCGTATGAGCAGTGGGTGTGGGAGGTGTCCACTAGGTGGCAGCGTATGAGCAGTGGGTTTGGAAAATGTCCACTAGATTGCAGTGGTTATGCGAGGTGTCCACTAGGTGGCAGTGTATGATCAGTTTGTATGGGAGGTGTCCACTAGGTGGCAGTGTATGAGCAGTGGGTGTGGGAGGTGTCCACTAGGTGGCAGTGTATGAGCAGTGGGTGTGGGAGGTGTCCACTAGGTGGCAGTGTATGAGCAGTGGGTGTGGAGGTGTCCACTAGGTGGCAGTGTATGAGCAGTGGGTGTGGGAGGTGTCCACTAGGTGGCAGTGTATGAGCAGTGGGTGTGGGTGGTGTCTACTAGGTGGCAGTGTATGAGCAGTGGGTGTGGAGGTGTCCACTAGGTGGCAGTGTATGAGCAGTGAATATGGGAAATGTCCACTAGGTGGCAGTGTATGGGAGGTGTCCACTAGGTGACCGTGTATGAGCAGTTTTTAAGGGGAGTGTCCACTAGGTGGCAGTGTATGAGCAGTGGGTATGGGACGTGTCCACTAGGTTGCAGTCTATGAGCAGTGGGTTTGGGACTTGTCCACTAGGTGGCAGTGTATGAGCAGTGAATTTGAGCGGTCCAGTAGGTGGCAGCGTATGAGCAGTGGTTATGCAATGTGTCCACTAGGTGGCGGTGTATGTGGCCCCTGAGGTCTCATGTATGGGGCAGGAATGTGTATTTGACCCTGAGGTCTCATGTACAGGGTAGGAATGTATATGTGGCCCCTGAGGTCTCATGTATGGGGTAGGAATGTGTATGTGGCCCCTGAGGTCTCATGTATGGGGTAGGAATGTGTATGTGGCCCCTGAGGTCTCATGTATAGTTCTGGTTTCTTGCCAGTAATTCGGTGTTCCTATGTGGCGAGACCACGTACTGTTATCTCACATATATATTTGCCACCCTAACTCCTCCCCCAGTATTTACACTACATAGACAGTAATATACCGCAACGTGCGGATTGTTCCTGATTCGTGTGCTATTACTTTGGGGAACGTTTCGCCGAATGGTTCACGAAATATCTGCGTTTTGTGGCGAAAATTGTCCCATAGGAACGAATGGCGGAATGTTCAAAGCTAGAGTGCGAGCTGAAAAATCAGGACACGATTTCTAACCGGCCGCCACTGCCTCATTTCCAAGCCACCGACGCAGATCGGCTGCGAATGTGTTTATAAACGTATGTTTAATGTAACCGTGACGCACTTTGGGCAACAACGTTGCAATAATATGTTCTATATAAAGAAAGAGTGAGAAATGCATTTCAACTTTATCGAGCTTGAGATCATTTGATCCATCAATTGGTTAGTGGAATGTTTACTATCTTTACTCACTCCAAACCCTCCGCACGGTTACTCTGCCCACTCCGCACAGTTACTCTGCCCACTCCAGCCTTTCCACAGTTACTCCAGTTACTCTGCCCACTCCAGTTGTGGACTACTGGTGGAGGCAAGAACACCACACAATTTCCCCAGAAATTGTAGCTTTTCTAGTTGTCGTTCTCCTCGGCCTCCAGTGACTGACCCTGCGGCGTTCTCTCCGATCTCCAGCGGACATCCTCACTTTTCAGAAGGTCTACCCCTCAACAATGCTGTGTCCTCTCATCCTCTACAACAGGGATCAGCAGCCTTCGGCACTCCAGCTGCTGTGAAACTACAACTCCCAGCATGCAAACTTATTCAGCTGTTCACTCCAACAAAAGTAAAAGGAGGATTCTGGGAGTTTCAGAACAGCTGGAGTGCCGGAGGGTGCTGATCCCTGCTCTACAACATGTTTATATAGGGCGGGATGTATGGTGCTGTATAACGGTCAATGGGGGGGATGTATGGTACAGTATGACGGTCACTGGGGTGGATGTATGGTGCTGTATGATGGCCACTGAGGGGGGATGTATGGCACTGTATGAAGGTCACAGTGACCTGGGGTGGGATGTATGGCTCTGTATGAAGGTCACAGTGACCTGGGGTGGGATGTATGGCTCTGTATGAAGGTCACAGTGACCTGGGGTGGGATGTATGGCTCTGTATGAAGGTCACAGTGACCAGGGGTGGGATGTATGGTGATGTGTGGTGCAGCATGAAGGTCACTGTGATATGGGCACTAATCACAGATCGTACTTGGAACCGCACACTCAGGTGGACTGCAGAGATGATGAACCCCATGCTCAGGTAGACTGCAGAGATTGGGAACCCCATGCTCAGTTGGTCTGTGGAGACATGAACCCCAGCTCAGGTAGACTATGTAGACGGTGAACTCCAGCTCAGGTGGACTGCAAAGATGGTGAACCCCACGCTCAGGTGGACTGCAGAGATGGTGAACCTCACGCTCAGGTGTACTGCAGAAATTGAGAATCCCACATTCTGGTGGACTGCGGAGACTGTGAACCCCATGCTCAGATGAACTGCAGAGATTGGGAACCTTATGGTCAGGTGGACTGCAGAGATTGGGAACCCCAGCTCAGGTAGACTATGTAGATGGTAAACCCCACGCTCAGGTGGACTGCAGAGATGGTACACCCCAGCTCAGGTGGACTGCAGAGATGGTAAACCCCAGCTCAGGTGGACTGCAGAGATGGTAAACCCCAGCTCAGGTGGACTGCAGAGATGGTAAACCCCAGCTCAGGTGGACTGCAGAGATGGTAAACCCCAGCTCAGGTGGACTGCAGAGATGGTAAACCCCAGCTCAGGTGGACTGCAGAGATGGTAAACCCCAGCTCAGGTGGACTGCAGAGATGGTAAACCCCAGCTCAGGTGGACTGCAGAGATGGTAAACCCCAGCTCAGGTGGACTGCAGAGATGGTAAACCCCAGCTCAGGTGGACTGCAGAGATGGTACACCCAGCTCAGGTGGACTGCAGAGATGGTAAACCCCAGCTCTGGTGGACTGAAGAGATGGTAAACCCCAGCTCAGGTGGACTGCAGAGATGGTAAACCCCAGCTCAGGTGGACTGCAGAGATGGTAAACCCCAGCTCAGGTGGACTGCAGAGATGGTAAACCCCAGCTCAGGTGGACTGCAGAGATCGTAAACCCCAGCTCAGGTGGGCTGCAGAGATGGTAAACCCCAGCTCAGGTGGACTGCAGAGATGGTAAACCCCAGCTCAGGTGGACTGCAGAGATGGTAAACCCCAGCCCAGGTGGACTGCGGAGATGGTAAACCCCAGCTCAGGTGGACTGCAGAGATGGTAAACCCCAGCTCAGGTGGACTGCAGAGATGGTAAACCCCAGCTCAGGTGGACTGCAGAGATGGTAAACCCCAGCTCAGGTGGACTGCAGAGATGGTAAACCCCAGCTCAGGTGGACTGCAGAGATGGTAAACCCCAGCTCAGGTGGACTGCAGAGATGGTAAACCCCAGCTCAGGTGGGCTGCAGAGATGGTAAACCCCAGCTCAGGTGGACTGCAGAGATGGTAAACCCCAGCTCAGGTGGACTGCAGAGATGGTAAACCCCAGCTCAGGTGGACTGCAGAGATGGTAAACCCCAGCTCAGGTGGACTGCAGAGATGGTAAACCCCAGCTCAGGTGGACTGAAGAGATGGTAAACCCCAGCTCAGGTGGACTGCAGAGATGGTAAACCCCAGCTCAGGTGGACTGCGGAGATGGTAAACCCCAGCTCAGGTGGACTGCGGAGATGGTAAACCCCAGCTCAGGTGGACTGAAGAGATGGTAAACCCCAGCTCAGGTGGACTGCAGAGATGGTACACCCCAGCTCAGGTGGACTGCGGAGATGGTAAACCCCAGCTCAGGTGGACTGCGGAGATGGTAAACCCCAGCTCAGGTGGACTGCAGAGATGGTAAACCCCAGCTCAGGTGGACTGCAGAGATGGCAAACCCCAGCTCAGGTGGACTGCAGAGATGGTAAACCCCAGCTCAGGTGGACTGCAGAGATGGTAAACCCCAGCTCAGGTGGACTGCAGTGGACCTCCCTTGATATTCATTGCTCCTCACCCTGATTCTCTCTTCTCCCTGGACTCTCTTCTCATTCCATGTTCTCCCCAGCTCCCAGTTTTATCTCTTCCCCTCACCTCTTTTCCCCCATTCCTCCGTTTCTTGGTCCCTTTCTTTCACCTCTCTGCATTTCCTGTCATCTTCCTCTTACCCTCTCTTCTCAGCTCTTCTGATTAGCTTTTCCAGCCAGTGTCTTCTTCATGTCCTCTCTTCTCCCTCGTGTCCTCTTTCCTAGGTGCTCTTCTTTTGGGCCTTTTCTATGCTCATTGCTCTTTCCTTCTCCTCTCTTCTAGTACCTTTCTTCCTCCACTGATGTTCTCCTCTCTCTTCCTCTCCTGCCTGTCTTTCATTCCTTCTTCCTCTTTTTTCCCTGACTTCTGCTCCTTCTTCCTGGTCCTTTCTGTCCTCCACACAATGAGAGACATTTACTAAAGACTTTATGCCACAATTGTGGGGTAAAAAGGAGCAAATTCTGACGCATGCCATATTTGTGCCATAATTTGCGACTTTGTGCCGATAAAAGGGGCCGCGCTTGGCGCTGCTTGCTGGATCATCTATAACTTATGCCAGAAGCTGGTGTTGGTCACAGCTGAGGTCTACACCAGCCCTGGGTGGCACAAACAGCCAGAGATGCTGCTGGCCGTCCCTCATGATGTCATCTCTTTCCCTCTTCTCTTCCTCTCCTCATTCCCTCTTCATCTGACTACTCTTTTCTTCCTCTGTCCTTCTCTTTTTGGTGGATTCTCCTTGTCCCCCCTCCCATTTCTCTACTTCTCACTTTTCTTCCTGGTTCTACTACTTTCTTCCTCCTGTCATTTCCTCTTATTTGAGTCACTTTCTTCTACTCCTAAATAGAGATGGCCTTGCGGTTCGCCCGGTGGTCGTTTCGCGGAGAACTTTGCTCTTTCGCGATTCGCCGAACATGCGAACATATGGCGATATTCGCGCCCGCCATATTCTTTTACATTGTGAAGAACTTTGAGCCATGACACACCCATTAGGTGGGACAGGACGGCCAATTGAGACGTTTCCGCACATGGACACCCCCCCACCTTATAAATAAACCCGATCTGGCCGCCATTTTACATTCAGTCTTTGCCAGTGTAGGGAGAGGTTGCTGTGTGGAGCAGGGACAGGCTGTTAGGGACACCAAACGCTGGGTAATAGGGCCACAAAAGTCCTTTTAGGACCGGTATAGGTGCGCTATCGATAGGTGTGATACACAGAGGGTGCGATATACTTATTATATGCTTTCTATATAGTGCATTTGTTTGCGGTTTTGCTGCGTTACCTCAGCTATCGAATTTAACTATTAACATTAGTTTTTTTTTCAAGAGGGGGGATTTCGTTAGCGATGTTTTTAACCCCTTAAGGACCCATGACGTACATGTACTTCATGAGGTCTGCAGGGCTCTGGGAGAAGATCGGTGTGGAATCCCGGCACCATGGCTGCTATTAGGAAGCCATGCCAGGTAAGCGCAGCATGGTGCCGATCCGCCCCCTCCAGCTCCAAGCGCTGCGATGGGCCGATCAATGAGACCGGTACATCATAGCGCAGGAAGTTGTCAGAAGCTGTGGGGCGGGAGGAGGTCAGGGGCCGGTGGCTGGTGCTGAATTGATCAGCACCGGTCACCTCCGAGGTCAGGCAGGGGGCACCAGTGTTTTGGGCCAGTTTCACTTCAGTGGGGCTGCAAAAGATTCGGACAGCACTCCGTGTGACCTGTGTGAAGTTGGCACCCCATGTTCTTAAATTTCAAAAAGAAATACACCATTCGTTTGTGCTGGTTTGTGCTGCAAAAATGAACGTTTGCGCCGCTTTGGTTTCTGAGATATTGCGCGCTTGATTTGATGAAACCCCTCCCACTTTCCACCCCATGTTTTTAACCCTGACTCTAGACCCCCCCCAAGTGTGCTGCATCTTGCCCCCCTCCTGCTCCCCCCCACAACTTTTTTTGGGGCACAAGCATATTATTTTAATTTTTTCTGCGTACGCTGACTGTGGCCGGGACTCTTAGCATCCGGCCACTGTTAGCGCATCGCACACCCCACCGCTGATCAACTTCGGACGATTGATCAGCGAGTTTGAATTAAAAAAATATAAAATTTCTAATTTTTTGTCCTTTTTTTAATTTTAATTTTTTTATTTTTTTGTCTGTTAGGTTTAGGGTAAGTTTGCGAACACCCGTCCACCCACACACACGCACACTAAATAAAGTTTATCACGCACACACACACTCCCCTATGACCCGCCGGATGTTCTCGGTTAAGGAGGCATATGTCCAGCTTGCCTCTGAGTCCGAGAGCCCCAGTGAGGACGAGGATGACCCCACTTTCCTTTTGTCATCCGCGTCCTCCTCATAATCTAGCGATGATGATGATGAGACCCCAAGGTGGCAGAGACGCCGCCAGACGGAGCAAGGGGACCGCCATGCTAGGGACCCTGTGGCCCACACTAGTACGAGAACCTCTGGGGCTAGTTTTCCAGCCCACCAGTTAAGTCCACTGAAGCCCCCTACCGGTGAACTTGCTTGGTGTACCCCAGAGCGTTATGAGCCCGTGATTCCTGATTTTGTAGGCCAACCAGGAATCCAGATTTCCACAGTGGGCTTCACTGAATACGACTACTTTAGTCTTTTTTTCAGTGACCCCTTTGTGAATCTGATGGTGGAGCAGACGAACCTGTACGCCCCACAGTTCATTGCTCAACACCCGGGCTCCTTTTTGGCTAGGCCCGGTGGCTGGACTCCGGTCTGTGCAGCCAAGATGAGGACATTTTGGGGCCTCGTGCTGCATATGGGCCTAGTCAAGAAACCCAGTGTCAGGCATTACTGGAGTGGGGATGTCCTCTACCGGACCCTACTTTACGGCCATGACACGCTCCCGGTTTGAGGCCATCCGGAAATGCCTGCATTATTCAGATAATGCAGCATGTCCCCCCCGAGGTGGTCCTGCCTATGACCGTCTGTATAAGATACGGCCGGTCATCGATCACTTTGGGGCCAAATTTGTTCAGGCCTATGTACCTGGAAGGGAGGTCGCAGTTGATGAGTCTCTCATTGCGTTCAAGGGGAGACTCATTATCCGCCAGTATGTTCCCTCTAAGCGGGGGAGGTATAGAGTGAAGCTGTACAAACTTTGTGAGAGTACCTCAGGGTGCACTTACAGTACAAGTTTCGTGTGTACGAGGGGCGAGATTCCCGGATCCACCCCCCAGAATGTCCCCCCACTCTGGGTGTTAGCGGGAAACTTGTGTGGGACCTTATGCACCCACTGCTAGATAAGGGCTATCACCTGTACGTGAATAACTTTTATACCAGCATTCCCTTGTTCAGGTCTCTTGCCGCCAGATCCACGTCCGCTTGTGGGACTGTGCGGGAAAATCAACGCGGCCTCCCTGCCCACCCCCTCCAGGTACCTATCCCCAGGGGTGAGACCCGTGCACTTACCACTGGAAACCTGTTGCTGGTCAGATATAAGGACAAGAGGGATGCCCTTATGCTGTCCACAATTCACGGTAACGGCACCACCCCCGTCTCTGTGCGAGGTACCGCGGCAACGGTCCTCAAGCCCGATTGTATCGTCGACTGCAATCGGTATATTGGAGGAGTTTATCTATCTGATCAAGTCCTCAAGATATATAACGCCATGCGCAAAACCCGGGCATGGTACCAAAAATTTGCGGTCTATTTGGTGCAGGTTGCCATGTACAACTCTTTTGTACTATCCCGAAGCGCTGGCAGCACAGGGACATTCCTCCAATTCTATGAGGCAGTCCTCAAGGCCCTGATCTTTTCGGACCGGGAAAGAGCAGGCCGGAGTACCTCGGGAACTGTAGGTGCCCGGATCGTCCCTGGCCAACACTTTCCAGGTGTGGTCCCCCATACTGGAAAGAAGGGACGAACCCCAAAAAAGTGCAGAGTGTGTCACAAGAGGGGGATACGGAAGGACACCACTACTCAATGTGACACGTGCCCCGATCATCCGGGCCTCTGCATTATCGATTGCTTCAGGGAGTATCACACTTCCATGGAGTACTAAATTTATGTTACCCATCCCCAATTTAGCAATCGGATAAAAAAACTATGATTCTCAGACTTGAGACACTAAAACAAAAAAATATTTTTTCAAAAGACATATGCGTCCGTAAGAATCTGCTCTATAAAAATACCCCATGACCTAACCCCTCAGATGAACATGGTAAAAAATAAAAATAAAAACAGTGCAAAAAAAGTTTTTTTTGTCACCTTACATCACCGTTGTACCGTTTTTATTTTATTTTTTGACCATGTTCATCTGAGGGGTTAGGTCATGGGGTATTTTTGTAGAGCACATTCATACAGATGTGGCAATACCTAATTTGTAAACTTTTTCTATTTATTTTAGTTTAAAAAAATATTTTAGAACCAGGGACGATCCGGGCGCCTCCAGTTCCCGAGGTACTCCGGCCTGCTCTTTCCCGGTCAGAAAACAACATTGCTTACCGGTAATCGTTTTTCTCGATACCCATGACGGCACCCAGTGCGACTCAGGACCTCCCATCAGGACAGGAAACCTGAGAAGATAAAAAGGACACACCTCCACCCAACACCAGTGGAAGAAATAAATTGTTCTCCGGAGAGAAGTGATAAGGGATTAAAGACCCTTTTTTTTCATTCAAATCTATATTACTTCATATAGACCTGACTGATACCCTATATATATTTTTATATAAATATATATGTATATATATCTGTATATGGGAAGGGAACTATCAGGTGCCGTCATGGGTATCGAGAAAAACGATTACCGGTAAGCAATGTTGTTTTCCCCTCACCCATGACGGCACCCAGTGCGAGATAGACTATAAGTAGAGTCTAGGGGGGGGCCACAGCTTGAAGGACCTTCTCCCCAAACGAGGCGTCAGAATGGAGCTGTAACCTATAATGTTTGAGAAAGGTATGTGGGGAACTCCAAGTAGCTGCCCTACAAATCTGAGCTAAAGACACATCAGCCCTTTCCACCCATGAGGTAGACACTGACCGAGTGGAATGGGCCCCGAACCCAGAAGGAGGGGAAAGACCCAAGGAGATGTAAGCCTTCGTTATGGCCTTCTTCACCCATCTGGCAATAACCCCGCAGGATGCTTTTTTACCCCTATTCCCACCTAAAAACTGGACAAGAAGGTTCTCGTCTTTCCTCCACGAAGCCGTAGCATCAAGGTATACTAACAAGCATCTTTTAACATCCAAGCAATGAAAACTTTTTTCCCTGCTATTGGAAGGGTTAGGAAAAACGAAGGTAGCACAATGTCCTGGCTCCTGTGAAAATCCGAGACAACCTTGGGAAGGAAGGAAGGCAGGGGCCTGATTACTACCTGATTGTCCTGTATGACAGTATAAGGTGGATGTGCTGAGAAGGCCTGGATCTCCGAGATCCTCCTAACAGAGGTAATTGCCAGGAGAAAGGCCATTTTAATGGACAGGATGTCAATTGGGATCTCTAACAAGGGTTCAAATGGTTTATCGGTTAGGGCTGTCAAGACCCTGTTTAGGTCCCATGGGGGGGAAAGAGGTCTGACCCAAGGATGGATTGCTAACTGGTAGTCGAAAAAATAGCTCAAAGCCGACACCTGTACTTTTAGGGTGGAGGCCTTGAGTCCCTTGTCTAAACCTGCCTGTAAAAAGTCCAAAACTTTAGGTATTTCTGGAGGACTAAATGGATCAGGGCTAGACCCTAGAAAGGAAGCAAAGATATTCCAAACTCTATTATACTTCCTGGCTGTTGTAGCTTTCCTGCTGCCTAGAAGGGTGGAAACAACTTTGTTAGAAAGCCCTCTCCTCAACCAGATGTCCCTGTCAGACTCCACACTGCCAATTGGAGAATCTCCGGATTGGGATGGCATACAGGCCCCTGGGAAAGGAGGTCCTCCCTGGGAGGGATCATCCAGGGGGGGCCTCTGGCTAGATTTAACAGGGTGGAGTACCAGATTCTTTTGGGCCATTTCGGGGCTACCAGGATTATAGAGGCTCCTTCCCTCCGTACCTTCTTCAGCACCTGTGGAATTAGAGAAATAGGCGGGAAGGCATAGCCGCGTTCCTGGCTCCAGTCCTGGGCCAGACTGTCCACCGCTGTAGGATTCTCTGTGTGATTTAAAGAGAAGAACCTCTCCGTCTTCCTGTTCTTCCGGGTAGCAAAGAGGTCTATAGTTGGGGTCCCAAACTTTAAGACAATCTGGGAAAAAACTTCTCCGTTCAGACTCCACTCTGCCTGATTGAGTTCCACTCGGCTCAAAAAGTCGGCCACCGTGTTCTCTTTTCCCTTCAGATGTACTGCTGATAGGAGCAGGTTCCTGTCTTCTGCTATTTTGAAAATTTCCTGGCAGAGGAAGATTAGGGATGGTATCTTTGTTCCGCCCTGATGATTTATATAGGCCACCGTCGTCGAATTGTCCGAGTAAAAGACCAGCTTTTTGTTTAAGACATCTGGAACTGCCACTCTTAGAACCCTTTCAACTCTTTTGAGCTCCTTGTAATTTGATGTGCAGGCTCTGGTTCTTAAATCCAATCTTCCCTGCCAGTAATTCCCATCTGAATGAGCCCCCCAACCCCACGGACTGGCGTCTGTTGTTATCCGTATGGGTTCTATGAAGGACCAGGGCATTCCTGCCGAAAGATTCTTCTCGGATGTCCACCATAGGAGGGAATACCTTGCTCTGGAGGAGAGATGAAATTTTTCCTCTAGCGTTTGTGGAAGACCATTCCATATCTTTAAGATATCCCACTGTAACGATCTTGTGTGAATCTGAGCAAACGGTACGGCGGGAATCGTGGCCGTCAGGTGCCCCAAAACTGTCATCGCCTTTCTGATGGAGCATCGGAAGGAGCGGAAGAGGATCCAAACATGTTCTCTTGTTGAAACTACCTTCTTTTGAGGAAGGAACGTTTTCTGAGCCGTGGAGTCTAGCTGCATCCCTAGAAATATGCAATTTTGAGAGGGGGTTAGGCAAGATTTTTCTCGATTGACCTTCCATCCCAGATCCTTCAATAGAGAACACACCAGGACAAGATCCGTCTGTAACTGTACCTTTGTCTGGGCTATGAACAAAAAGTCATCCAGATAGGGTACTAACACTACCCTGGACAATCGGAGGAATGCCACCATCTCCGCCACAACCTTTGTAAAAATTCTCGGGGCTTGTGAGACCCCAAACGGGAGGGCCCTGTATTGAAGATGCAGAAGCTGGCCCTTCACTTGGACTGCTGTTCTCAAATACTTTTGGGAGGAGGGATGAATAGGGATGAATAGGGATGTGGTAATAAGCATCCTCTAAGTCTACACTTGCCATCCAGCAATCCTTGTAAAGCAGGTCTATAGTTGTCTTTATCGTCTCCATCCGGAATCTTTTGTATTTCAGGAACTTGTTTAACCCCTTCAGCCCCGCTAGGTGAAACCCCCTTCATGACCAGAGCACTTTTTACACTTCGGCACTACACTCCTTTCACCGTTTATCGCTCGGTCATGCAACTTACCACCCAAATGAATTTTACCTCCTTTTCTTCTCACTAATAGAGCTTTCATTGGGTGGTATTTCATTTGCTGCTGACATTTTTACTTTTTTTGTTATTAATCAAAATGTAACGATTTTTTTGCAAAAAAATGACATTTTTCACTTTCAGCTGTAAAATTTAGCAAAAAAAACGACATCCATATATACATTTTCAGCCAAATTTATAGTTCTACATGTCTTTGATAAAAAAAAAATGTTTGGGCAAAAAAAAAATGGTTTGGGTAAAAGTTATAGCGTTTACAAACTATGGTACAAAAATGTGAATTTCCGCTTTTTGAAACAGCTCTGACTTTCTGAGCACCTGTCATGATTCCTGAGGTTCTACAATGCGCAGACAGTAGAAACACCCCACAAATGACCCCATTTCGGAAAGTAGACACCCTAAGGTATTCGCTGATGGGCATAGTGAGTTCATAGAACTTTTTATTTTTTGTCACAAGTTAGCGGAAAATGATGATGATTTTATTTATTTATTTTTTTCTTACAAAGTCTCATATTCCACTAACTTGCGACAAAAAATAAAAAATTCTAGGAACTCGCCATGCCCCTCACGGAATACCTTGGGGTGTCTTCTTTCCAAAATGGGGTCACTTGTGGGGTAGTTATACTGCCCTGGCAATTTAGGGGCCCAAATGTGTGAGAAGAACTTTGCAATCAAAATGTGTAAAAAATGGCCTGCAAAATCCGAAAGGTGCACTTTGGAATATGTGCCCCTTTGCCCACCTTGGCATCAAAAAAGTGTCACACATCTGGTATCGCCGTACTCAGGAGAAGTTGGGGAATGTGTTTTGGGGTGTCATTTTACATATACCCATGCTGGGTGAGAGAAATATCTTGGTCAAATGCCAACTTTGTATAAAAAAATAGGAAAAGTTGTCTTTTGCCAAGATATTTCTCTCACCCAGCATGGGTATATGTAAAATGACACCCCAAAACACATTCCCCAACTTCTCCTGAGTACGGCGATACCAGATGTGTGACACTTTTTTGATGCCAAGGTGGGCAAAGGGGCACATATTCCAAAGTGCACCTTTCAGATTTCACCGGCCATTTTTTACACATTTTGATTGCAAAGTTCTTCTCACACATTTGGGCCCCTAAATTGCCAGGGCAGTATAACTACGCCACAAGTGACCCCATTTTGGAAAGAAGACACCCCAAGGTATTCCGTGAGGGGCACGGCGAGTTCCTAGAATCTTTTATTTTTTGTCGCAAGTTAGTGGAATATGAGACTTTGTAAGGAAAAAAGAAAAAAAAAGAAAAATCATCATTTTCCGCTAACTTGTGACAAAAAATAAAAAATTCTAGGAACTCGCCATGCCCCTCACGGAATACCTTGGGGTGTCTTCTTTCCAAAATGGGGTCACTTGTGGGGTAGTTATACTGCCCTGGCAATTTAGGGGCCCAAATGTGTGAGAAGAACTTTGCAATCAAAATGTGTAAAAAATGGCCTGCAAAATCCGAAAGGTGCACTTTGGAATATGTGCCCCTTTGCCCACCTTGGCATCAAAAAAGTGTCACACATCTGGTATCGCCATACTCAGGAGAAGTTGGGGAATGTGTTTTGGGGTGTCATTTTACATATACCCATGCTGGGTGAGAGAAATATCTTGGCAAAAGACAACTTTTCCTATTTTTTTATACAAAGTTGGCATTTGACCAAGATATTTCTCTCACCCAGCATGGGTATATGTAAAATGACACCCCAAAACACATTCCCCAACTTCTCCTGAGTACGGCGATACCACATGTGTGACACTTTTTTGCAGCCTAGATGCGCAAAGGGGCCCAAATTCCTTTTAGGAGGGCATTTTTAGACATTTGGATCCCAGACTTCTTCTCACACTTTCGGGCCCCTAAAAAGCCAGGGCAGTATAAATACCCCACATGTGACCCCACTTTGGAAAGAAGACACCCCAAGGTATTCAATGAGGGGCCTGGCGAGTTCCTAGAAATTTTTTATTTTTTGCATAAGTTAGCGGAAATTGTTTTTTTTTGTTTTTTTTCTCACAAAGTCTCACTTTCCGCTAACTTAGGACAAAAATTTCAATCTTTCGTGGACTCAATATGCCCCTCACGGAATACCTTGGGGTGTCTTCTTTCCGAAATGGGGTCACATGTGGGGTATTTATACTGCACTGGCTTTTTAGGGGCCCTAAAGCGTGAGAAGAAGTCTGGAATATAAATGTCTAAAAATGTTTACGCATTTGGATTCCGTGAGGGGTACGGCGAGTTCATGGGAGATTTTATTTTTTGACACAAGTTAGTGGAATATGAGACTTAGTAAGAAAAAACAAAAACAAAAACAAACAAAAAATTTCCGCTAACTTGTGCCAAAAAAAATGTCTGAATGGAGCCTTACCAGGGGGGGGGGGGGGGGGGTGATCAATGACAGGGGAGTGATCAATGACAGGGGGGTGATCAATTAACAGGGGGGTGATCACCCATATAGACTCCCGGATCACCCCCCTGTCATTGATCACCCCCCTGTCATTGATCACCCCCCTGTAAGGCTCCATTCAGACGTCCGTATAATTTTTACGGATCCATGGATCGGATCCGCAAAACACATGCGGACGTCTGAATGGAGCCTTACAGGGGGGTTATCAATGACAGGGGGTGATCAGGGTGATCACCCCCCTGTCACTGATCACCCCCCCTGTAAGGCTCCATTCAGACATCCGCATGATTTTTTACGGATCCATGGATACATGGATCGGATCCACAAAACACATGCGGACGTCTGAATGGAGCCTTACAGGGGGTTATCAATGACAGGGGGTGATCAGGGTGATCAGGTGATCACCCCCCTGTCACTGATCACCCCCCCTGTAAGGCTCCATTCAGACATCCGCATGATTTTTACGGATCCATGGATACATGGATCGGATCCACAAAACACATGCGGACGTCTGAATGGAGCCTTACAGGGGGGTGATCAATGACAGGGGGGTGATCAGGGAGTGTATATGGGTGATCACCCGCCTGTCATTGATCACCCCCTGTAAGGCTCCATTCAGACGTCCGCATGTGTTTTGCGGATCCGATCCATGTATCCATGGATCCGTAAAAATCATGCGGACGTCTGAATGGAGCCTTACAGGGGGGTGATCAATGACAGGGGGGTGATCAATGACAGGGGGTGATCAGGGAGTGTATATGGGTGATCACCCGCCTGTCATTGATCACCCCCCTGTAAGGCTCCATTTAGACGTCCGTATGCGTTTTGCGGATCCGATCCATGTATCCGTGGATCCGTAAAAATCATCATACGGACGTCTGAACGGAGCCTGACAGGGGGGTGATCAATGACAGGGCGGTGATCAATGACAGGGGGGTGATCAGGGAGTTTATATGGGGTGATCATGGGTGATCAGGGGTTTATAAGGGGTTAATAAGTGACGGGGGGGGGGGGTGTAGTGTAGTGTAGTGGTGTTTGGTGCGACTGTACTGAGCTACCTGTGTCCTCTGGTGGTCGATCCTAACAAAAGGGACACCAGAGGACCAGGTAGGAGGTATATTAGACGCTGTTATGAAAACAGCGTCTAATATACCTGTTAGGGGTTAAAAAATTCGGATCTCCAGCCTGCCAGCGAGCGATCGCCGCTGGCAGGCTGGAGATCCACTCGCTTACCTTCCGTTCCTGTGAGCGCGCGCGCCTGTGTGCGCGCGTTCACAGGAAATCTCGCGTCTCGCGAGATGACGCATATATGCGTGACTGTGCGCCAGCCTGCCACCTCCGGAACGCACATCTGCGTTAGGCGGTCCGGAGGTGGTTAATCGTTTTAGATTTAAAATCATCCGAAAAGTCCCATTGGGTTTCCTTATCAGAAAGAGTGGGGAGTAATACCCCTGCCCTCCTCTTCTTTTGGAACTTGACAAACGACTCCTTTGTCCAGTAACAACTGAACCTCTGCCTCTAACACTGTGGACTTTAAGGGATCTTTCGGGGTTGGAGTGCGGGTGAAGAAATTTTGGGGAAATTCCAGTCTGAATCCCTCTGCTATCCCTCCCAAAACCCATTTGTTCTGGGTGACCTTTGACCAGGCCGGGAGGAAGGAGGAGAGTCTTCCCCCAACCTGGAGACTGGCGTCATTGCTGCTTATCTTTTTTATTATCTTGGGTTTTAAAAAGGAAGCCGCTAGATTTCCTCTGAAACCGATCCCTCTCCCTCCTATCATAGGGCTTGCCCCTCTGCCTTCTAAAACTCTGCTGGGGCCTACGAAAAAAGGGGGGCTTCTGAGGGACAGGAAATCCCCTTTTTTTGTCCGAGGCCTTCTCCAGGATGTCATCTAAAGATGACCCAAATAACCTGTCGCCCTCACACGGAAGGGCACAGAGTCTGGCCTTCGATCCCTGGTCACCCTTCCAGGATCTAAGCCAAATAGCCCTTCTAGCCGAGTTTGTCATAGCAGAGGCTCTGGCGGAAAAGCGCATCACATCAGTGGAGGCATCCGTTAAAAAATCAGCTGCTTTTGAGAAGGAGGGGAGAGAGGCTAGGAGCTCTTCTCTAGGCCTTTTTTCTTTAAGGTGTGTTTCTAGCTGGTCAATCCATTGTCTCAGCGACCGGGAAACCCAAGTGGCTTCGACTGCCGGCCTGAGACAGGCGGCCGACGTCTCCCAAGCCCGTTTAAGATATATATCCGCTTTCTTATCTAATGGATCCGAGAGACAACCTAAATCATCAAAGGGGAGGGCAGACTTTTTTGCAATCTTGGCGACTGGTGCATCCACCGTAGGGGCCCTATCCCAGCTTGAGGACACTTTCTCTTCATAAGGGTACTTTCTTTTAACAGAGGAGGGTATGAAGAACTTTCTGTCAGGATTCTTCCACTCCTTTTTAATAATCGCCTGCATGCTCTCATGTACAGAAAAAACTCTAAGCTCCTTAGGGCCTAAAGCCTGAAAGGCCTGATCCGCAACCGATCTGGTCTGCTTAATGTCCTCCAATTGCATAGTTGCTCGGACGGCTTTTAGTAGCGGCTGCGTATCGTCAGGGGGAAAAAAGGACTTCCCTGAATATTCCTCGTCCGAGGAGTCCGAATTACTGGAATCTAACTATCCGGACTCTCTGGCTTCACTATCCGACGAGTCCATTTCCATATTATCATATTCTGTAGCTCTATCCGGGGATCTGGCACGGCCTTTACTGAACGCCCTGAAGGATGCCTTGATTAAGGACTTCATAGATTTTGTAAGGGTCTGGGATTGTTCCGCTACCAGCTTGTCTATACAAGCTGTGCACAGAGATTTCTGATAGGATGCAGATAGAGCCGCTTTACAGTCTGCACACTCCTTGTGTTTGGACTTGGCAGATGATTTTTTAGGAGGCTTTGGGATCTAAGATAGAAACACCTTATTAGTAAAAAGGAACGTTCTCACCAAGTGAATTTTCCTCTCCCCGTCCTTAGGACCAGTACCGGACTTGCAGGCCTCAAGGGGTCCAGGGGTTCAGCGCGTCCCTCTGTAGGCTCCGACATGCTTCCAGCTGGATCCTACTTCAGCACAAGAAACCTGTGCCCCGCTGGCTGCCTGCACCTGCTGCCGCATTTATAGATTTGAAAGACGCGCCTCGGCCCTCACTTCCGGGTCCTGCGCGTCGGGAGAGAGCCCCCCCCCAACGTCATCAGCCGGTCCCCTGAAGGACGGCCCCGCGCACGCGCATAAGCGATTAGACGCGTGGGCGCCTTCTTTAACTTGGGCATGTCGGCGTGGGGAGCCGCCTGAACACGGCCACAGCGGCTCCCCGCAGGACCGGTAGCGAGTGCGGGAGCAGGCAGACTTGTGGGGAGCGGCTTCCGGCACGGCCACAGAACTACCGCTCCCCAGGGATAGGTCTTCCCACGGCCATGCCACAGACCCCCCCCAGCGCTGGCTCTTCTTGAGGTATGTCCTGCAGCGATCTGCTGCGCTGCTTCTCAGGAACTCCCATCCGGAGGACAGGAAACCTGAACTGGTGTTGGGTGGAGGTGTGTCCTTTTTATCTTCTCAGGTTTCCTGTCCTGATGGGAGGTCCTGAGTCGCACTGGGTACCGTCATGGGTGAGGGGAAAAGATCAGGGCCTTGAGGACTGCCTCATAGAACTGGAGGAATGTCCCTGTGTTGCCAGTGCTCCGGGACAGCACAAAAGAGTTGTACATGGCAACCTGCACCAAGTAGACCGCAACTTTTTTGTACCATGCCCGGGTTTTGCGCATGGCGTTATATGGCGTGAGGACTTGATCAGATAGATCAACTCCTCCCATATAACGATTGTGGTCGACGATACAATCGGGCTTGAGGACCGTTGCCGCGGTACCTCGCACAGGGACAGGGGTGATGCTGTTACCGTGGATTGTGGACAGCATAAGGACATCCCTCTTGTCCTTATACCTGACCAGCAACAGGTTTCCACTGGTAAGTGCACGGGTCGCACCCCTGGGGATAGGTACTTGGAGGGGGAGGGCAGGGAGGCTGCGTTGATTTTTCCGCACGGTCCCACAAGCGGACGTGGATCTGGCGACGAGACACTGGAACAAGGGGATACTAGTATAAAAGTTATCCACGTACAGGTGGTAACCCTTATCTAGCAGTGGGTGCATAAGGTCCCACACGAGTTTCCCGCTAACACCCAGAGTGGGGGGACATTCTGGGGGGTGGATACGGGAATCTCGCCCCTCGTACACACGAAACTTGTAAGTGCACCCTGAGGTACTCTCACAAAGTTTGTACAGCTTCACACCATACCTCGCCCGCTTAGAGGGAACATACTGGCGGATAATGAGTCCCCCTTTGAAAGCAATGAGAGACTCATCAACCGCGACTTCCCTTCCAGGTACATAGACCTGCACAAATTTGGCCCCAAAGTGATCGATGACCGACCTGATTTGGTACAGGCGGTCATAGGCAGGATCACCTTGGGGGGGACATGCTGCATTATCTGCATAATTGTAAAGTGGGGTCTGGTATAGGACGTCCCCACTCCAGTAATGCCTGACACTAGGTTTCTTGACTAGGCCCATGTGCAGCACGAGGCCCCAAAATGTCCTCATCTCGGCTGCACTGACCGGGGTCCAGCCACCGGGCCTGGCCAAAAAGGAGCCCGGGTGTTGAGCAATGAGCTGTTGGGCGTACAGGTTCGTCTGCTCCAACATCAGATTCACAAAGGGGTCACTGAAAAAAAGACTAAAGTAGTCGTATTCAGTGAAGCCCACTGTGGAAATCTGGATTCATGGTTGGCCTACAAAATCAGGAATCACGGGCTCAAAACGCTCTGGGGTACACCAAGCAAGTTCACCGGCAGGGGGCTCTGGTGGACTTAACTGGTGGGCCGGAAAACTAGTACGAGCCCCAGAGCTTCTTGTACTAGTGTGGGCCACAGGGTCCCTAGCATGGCGGTCCTCTTGCTCTCTGCCGCCTTGGTGTTTTATCATCATCGCTAGATGATGAGGAGGATGCGGATGACAAAAGGAAAGTGGGGTCATCCTCGTCCTCACTGGGGCTCCCGGACTTACCGCAAACTGCAGCACACCTGGGGGGTCTAGAGTCAGGGTTAAAAACATGGGGTGGAAAGCGGGAGGGGTTTCATCAAATCAAGCACGCAATATCTCGTAAACCATCCATTAATTTTTGCGGCACAAACGCAGCACAAACGAATGGTGTATTTCTTTTAGAAATTTAAGAACATGGGGTGCCAACTTCACACAGGTCTCCGTGTGCTGTCCACATCTGTTGCTCCGTTCCGTGGTCCGCAAAAATAATATAACCTGTCCTATTCTTGTCCGAGCTTTGCAGACAAGAAAAGGCAGTTATAGTAAAGGCTGTCCGTGCCGTTCTGAACATGGACGCCATCCGTGTTTTGCGGATCTGTGGTTTGCGGACAGTCGTGTGCATGAGGCCTTAGGAACAGCTTCTTCTCCACATCCGTCCCCTGACTGAACCCTCTCATCCACACTCACTTAACCCTCTACACTCCTCCTCCCTCCCAGGACCAGGACTATCATTCACTGTAAGGTCCCATTGCTGATGGCTCTAGCTAAGACACTTGTCCATAGGATATCTGTATATATGTATACATCAGCATATCTGTATATTTGTGGTCAGGGCTAAGGATGGTGGCAGTGGGAAAGGGGGAACCCTTAACCCTGAACCTAGTGGCTGGGGTGTGTCGGGAGCCACGACCGCGGGTACGCCAAGAAAAGGGGCCAAAGACTCTGAATAGGTAACATCGTTTATTGAATATTACAAAGCCAGTGTACGGAAGGCCTGAGAGATTTCTGCCTGGGGATCTGGTATATAACGGGCGAAACAGGACGAACGCCAACGCCCCATGCAACGAATGACATGTGCGGGGACCTAATGCTTAGAAGCTGCCGACGCAGCCCCAATGCGGAAGGAATGACCTGAAATAGTACTGGGGTCATGACCCAACCCCTGCATCAGGGACTAGACAAGGGACATGAATTTCGATGTGGTGAGTGGCTTACCTACACAAGGCAGAAGAGGGGAGTCTGGTGGAGAGACCGTGAAGCAGGACGATAATTGCCACAGAACCTCGACCGGGCACCAATAGTTACCTGAAGGGAAAAACGTAATCTCCGTGGGAGGACCAGACTGGTTGGTTTTGGAGGACGGGAGATGGAGGACAAAATGGTCTGCGGACCAGACTAGGTGGCGTTTCTGGAGGAAGCTATGATGCCCGGAGCCCGACGTGAATTCACCAGGCCTGAGGAAGCCGTAGAACCCGAGGTAAATAGCCGTCTTCAGAACCGTGCTGAGAGAGGGCCCAAAAGGACTGCCGTCTAAGGCCGAGGATAGGGCTCTGAACAATTCCCCCGACACCGGCAGTCTACGGGTGCGCGGACCCTTCCTCTTCTTCTGCAGACCCCTGAGTGTTGCTTTGACAGGCTTGTGAAGCGAGGATGGAACCCCCATCTGGCTTGGCGATCAAGCGATGATGCTGGAGCCCCGCTAAATATAGCTTGATGGTGCTGTGCAACAAGGAGAGGCGGGTGTGGAAAAATGCAATGAACGCCATGACATATGAGGTTTCCTCCAGCTGACCCCTTGGGAATTCTCGAGCAAACTTGCTGAAAGCTGTGAACCCGGCCCGATAATTCCTAGCCGTGTTGTGAGAAAGAGAACCCTCGACCAGTCTCTCTGCCTGGACCACCAGAGATGCTAATCCAGGATGAATGAGCTGAGTGGAGGAACCTGAGTGCCGGAATGATCCGCTTCGGGCATTTCCTGAAAGAAAGTGGAAAAACAGAAACGGGAGAGGGCGTCAGCGGCAGTGTTGGAATCCCCTGGAATGTGAGCACAACGGACATGGAAGTTGTGGGTGAGGGATAGCCACACTAATTTCCACAGCAGGGCCATGACCCGGAGAGATCTGGACCTGCCGGAATTGATAATATCGACCAGGGACTGGTTGTCCGTGACAAACAAAACTGGCAGGTTGGACCAGGAGCTGCCCCAGACCAAGGCGGCAGCCACGATGGGATATAATTCCAGGAGGGGAGGAGACCCGATGGCAGCTGGGTCTGCTTGGATTTCCGGAGGCCACCTGGCCGCCAGCCAGTGGGACCTGAAGATAGCAGCAAAGCCGATGGAACCGGCTGCGTCCGAGAAAATAATCTGGGAAGCCGAGTCCCAGCGGGGAATGAAGAGGGAAATGCCGTTCCAATCTGAAAGGAAGGTGTTCCACGTGGCAAGGTCCGAGATGGCGTGGCAGCCCAGGTGGACAACAGAATCCTGGTCATGAACTGTGGAAAGAAGATGCAACAGGCTGGCCAGGAAAGACCGGCCCTGGGGCATGATCTTCGTGGCGTGATTCAGCAGACCCAGTAAGGACTGAAGCTCCGCCTTGGTCAGGGGCAGAGCGCTGACCACCCGGGAGATGGCAGAGCAGATCCTGGTCAACTTTTCAGGTGGCAGACTGGCCTCCATCTTGACGGAATCTAACGTGATGCCCAGAAAGGTCACCCTGGTGGCAGGGCCCTCGGTCTTGGAGGAGGCCACGGGCACCTGGAGGAGGGAGAAGAACTCCAAGAGGGTAGCGGGAATTGAGGAGACCGGATGAGGGTTCTCAATGAGCAAAAAGTCGTCCAGGTAATGAATTACCATGGGAAGACCTCCGTGATGCACCAGGATCCAATGGAGAGCCCTGGCAAACTGGTCGAACAGCCAGGGGCTGCTCTTGGACCCAAAGGTTAAGCGGTTGGCAAAATAAAACCTGTCCGACCAATTGATACCATAGTACCTCCAAAGATGCGGGTGGACCGGGAGAAGCTTGAAGGCATCGGCTATGTCTACCTTGGCAAGCCAAGTACCCAACCCCCGACTGGAGAATGAGCTGAATGGCTTCCTCAACTGACGAGTATTGCATGGAATACTCCTCAGAGGGGATAAGAGAATTCAGGCTTGGGGTGGATGACATATGAGGCGCTGACAGGTCGTAGATGAGGCGTTTTTTATTGGAGGATTGTTTCACAACCAGCCCAATAGGGTTGATCCGCCAGTACTGAAACGGAATATGGAGAAAGGGACCAATGATGAAACCCTTTTCCACTTCGGATCGAAGGAGGGCATCCACGGCCTCCGAGTCACCGAACGCCGAGCGCAAATTGGGACCCTCCCATGACCCGTGAGGCAGGGTGATGAGCCCTGTATGAAAGCCCTCCTTGAACCCGGCCAAGAGGAAGGCCACGAAGAGACGGTCTGGGTGATCCTGCAGCAGAACAGCCAGAAGGTCTACATCAATGTCGGCTAGTCAGGAGCTCTTGGAAGATTTCCTGGTGCAGGCCGAACGCGGATGGGCCCGAAAACATGCCGAGCAGATGTGAAGAGCTCGACAGGCATTAAAGGCACAACCCCCCGCATTGAAATTGTTGCAGACCTGGCTGCTACCTAAATAGACAATTGGTCTGCCTAGTTTGTCCAGAGTTGCCGAGGACTTGGTGGCCCCGGAAGTACTAGGAGCAGCTCCCGGCTGGGAAGGATGAGCCTGATCGGGACACCAGTCAGAGGAATGGAATATGGACTGGCAAGAGGTGCAGGAGGGAGCTCTGAGACCGGCGAAATGACGGCAGAACAGCTCCATGTCGAGATCAGCCCAATTAGTCATGAACTGAAACTGCGACAGGGCTGCTGCCGCCTTAGTGGAAAAGGACCTGTGGCAATCGTAAAACGCTGAGCCATCGTACTTGTGGCCCAGGTCCGACACCCGATACAGGTAGGTATCAAGCTCCTCCCTCCTGGACGGATTGGCAGAACAAACAATGTCCCGATACAGGCTAAAGGCCAGGACAAACTCGGGAATGGACAGTTTGCGGTTAAGTCTGGCGTCTTTGGCCTTCAAGACCACCGAAACCTCCCCGCAATTAATGATCCGATTCTCCGAGATGTCCTGGGAGGCGATAAGGATGGAGGCTAAATTCACATCCCTCCCAGCCAAGATGTCCTTCTTGATATGCTCGGGAATGAAGTGAGACGGGGCAATCAGAGGACCAGAAGCTGGCCTACCTGCCACATCTGGAGGTGGGGAGGGTGCCACCACTGGGGAGGGTGGGATTGCCGAGGGTCTGGACTCTAGGGCTGCAACCCTGGCCTGAATGTCGCATAGAGAACTGGCAAGCCCGCTAATAGAGGACTGAATCTGGGACAAGGCTTGCTGGATGGAAGGAGAGCTAGACTGACTTTCCACTGAACTCGGGGCCGTCATCAACAAGCGGTATAATTCCGCCTTGCGGGCTGACACGGGGATGACGAATCCCCCTGCGGTTGAGCTTGGTGATCAGCCTAGGCACAGTCCAGCTCCGTAAGGAAGCGCTGACGGAGTGACCAGAAGCCGATGTTCCAGGAAGGGAAATATTGTCTTCCATCTCTGACACGTGCGACATCCTTGACCTGCGGAAAAATGTAAATGAGAGGAAAAACGAAGCTGCGGACGCGAGGGAACAGCCGAAAACGAAGATGAAAGGTGAGGGACACGAAACCATTTAAAATACTTACCAGAAGAAGCCCAAGACCAAGGAACAGGAGATCTGAATCCGATTGCGTACCGGAAAGCTAAAGAAAAACCCAGGCCTTCAGAAGAGAAGAGAAAAACAAACAAAAATACGGTCCTCAGAGGGACTGAACATGACCTGAACTTACCACGGAAAGGATTTTTAACCCTTGACTGACGCAAGCCGAAAAAAACGGACCGAACCTGTGATCTGAAGATAACGCATATGAGGACCAGATAAGCGACAGCTGGGAAGAGAGACGGGAGGCGATCCCCCAAAGGAAGTGGTGACAGGTAAGACACCAAAGAGGAACAGTCGACCAGGCTGGCCCAGGGGACGAAAGAGCCTGAGACATGACCCAGGGGTACAAGGGACATGCCGACTGGAAGCAAGAAGCATGGACAACCCACACCCGTAAATTGCAGAGAGACCAGGTGGCCGAGAAACTGAAAAAACAGACCTGGGCGATCCAGGAGTAAGGAGGAACCCCAGGCGAACTGGGGCAGAGACCTGGGCGATCCAGGAGAAAGAAGAACCCCAGGCGAACTAGGGAAGAGACTGGGCGATCCAGGGAAAAGAAGAAGAACCCCAGGCGAACTAGGGAAGAGACTGGGCGATCCAGGGAAAAGAAGAAGAACCCCAGTCGAACTAGGGAAGAGACCTGGGCGATCCAGGAAACAAATACGTGGACAGGGCGAACCGGAGAGAGACGACCCTGGGCGATCCAAGGCTTGAGAGAGGACGAACACCGTGTGAGAGAGAGAGCCCGGGTGATCCGGGAAGACCAAGCAACGACAGGGACTGTGGCGAGAATGCTGAGAGCCGGACACTCGGAGGGACTGAGGGCCGCAGTGTAAGAGAAAGGACAACCTGAGGTGAGGCCCATGATACATGTACTAGCAACTGCGGAGGCTGTCATACACGGAGCAATGGACAAGACTCCGCAGTAGCTGGAGGAAGAACATGCTACAGCTGGGGGATGGAAAATGGTGTAAATTATGCGCATGAAACCACACACCCACCTGCAGATTGATGAAACCGTAACCAGCAGAATGCAGATGCAGACCAAAGCCTCAACCCACCGCGGGTAGGTGGGCTGCTCAATGTTGGGTCCAGTCCTGAGCGTCCAGAATGTCGCGCTCTGCAGGCACGAAGCCACAGGCATCCGACATACGCGGCTTTAGAACAAGCGTACGCCTATTGTCGCGCGCCCCCGCCAAGTCTATGGGAGCACGCGACAATACGCCCCAAAAAAACGCGCAAGTACCTCCTGGGGCGTCGGGCGACCCACAGCGCGAACGCACGCGCTGCAAAAACGCCCAGGCGAGAACCATTCCCAGGGAATCAATGGCCCTCGCCTGATGAGCGTCCCACAGCGCGCAGGAGCGCGCTGCAAAACGCCCAGGCCCGAACCCAGCCCAGGTGAAAAAAGTGGAGAAAAATACGTGCAGCAGTGAAGACAACAGTGGACAAGGGGAGCGGACAGAAGAAAAGCAATGGAGCGGGGCGCAGCCGTAGCGAAATGCGGCTTGACTTAGGGGGAAGTGAGTGGCGGATAGGGTTAATTATGTTATGAGGGGAGTGTTCCAGTAGGAGAAAGGAAGGGGTGGAGCGGGTTATGGGATGTGAGTTTAGAGGAAATTGGGGTGGGGCTTATTCAGTGAGGGATAGCGTGGGTAGAAGTTGGCACGGCATCATGTCCGCCCTTGAAGTTTTGTTAGGGCAGCCGCAGCGGATCGGGGTCGCAGTGGGTTCAGGAGATGCAACACGCCAGACCTGCAGGGTATGACGAAGTGAGGTCACAGTTATGGGCAATCGAGGGTACTCACTATATTTGCAGAACCCTGGGCAGGCGCGTGGCAGTGAAGGAGAGGTAGACACGGTTCCTCTGGGGCACACTCTGTAGATAGGGACCAGGCCTGATGGTGGATGAGGTGCCCTGGATGTTACAGGTATTTTGTGTGCCTGGGGCAAGGTCCCGGTGGTATTCGTGACGCCAGTGCCTTTGGACGGTGGCACGCCGGTTGGTGGTTGGAATGATGGAGGTACACAAGTATATAGTGAACCAAACGTAAACTTTACTGGACAATCCAACTTTGTACAGCAGGGAGTAGTATAGTCTCTGTATTACAGTTCCACAAAAAGGGGCTTATTCACAAGTATGGCAGGCAATAGTCATGCAAGTTACACTGAGGGTAAATTCCACAAGCGCTCAGCAGCAGGTTGTACCTTTCCTCAGAATCAATGTACAGTGTCCCTTCTAGAACTCCTGCTCTGGCTTTATATCTCCCAAGGCCCGGATGCCTAACAGGGTGGCTTAAATCCTTGGTTACTTTCCTCCTCAGGTATTATACTCTTGCTACACTTTTCTAAGTTCCTCTGCCTATCAGGGTCACTTTGCTTACCCTGGGTCGCCTCCTCCCATCAGGTGGATAACTGTGGGTTTCTCCCAGGAGGTTGGTTCCTGCAACTGGGGTATCTCTTCAGAGCTAACTTAGGCTCTCTTGTTCTTCAGGCGGCTGGAGCTTCTCAACAGCCTCCTGGACATCACTAGCAGCCAGGGCTATCCAGCTGCATGTCAGGAGCAGGCTTCTTAACCTGTGTCTTCTCAGACTCCTGGCTCTGCACTAACTCTCCCTGTCTGGGCCTGGACATTTATACTAGGGGCTCCCTATCTCCCTCTAGTGTCTGGGATGTCTAACTACACCCAACTAGGCCTGCTGCTGCATTAGACAGGGGTACATTGCATGTAAAAACACATTAAAACATACATTAAATGCAGAATTAAATATGACATTTCTGTTCCTTGTGAGTAGGAGTAACGCGCACACCAATTGACCCTTGTGTAGTGCCCACCCCTACCTAGTGGGACACTACATACCCCCACGCTATAACGTTGCCCGTCCTCGGCGCAACATGGAGGGTCCCTGCACAGCTGGATACTGCACCTGTAATGAGGACAATAAAGCAAAGCAGGAAAACACATCTACATTTGCAAGAATACACTATATGTATGCATCAGGCAGTTCCACTGGATTAGGAGCAAGTAATGGTGAAAAGGGGCGTCGTTCTCTTCTCTCAGGATAGCACAATGGGAACAGGGGCGCTGACCTGGTGCAGCGTAACAGTAAATACCAGGATTGTCCATAAGTGCAAATTGTCCATGATAGAACAGTTGTAGTCCATGGAAAATATAAAAACATTAAGTAACAATTCTTGGAGGCTCAAAGCATTTAAAATGAGTCCGTACCCAGGTTCTTTTCTTTTTCTTATCCACCAAACAAGTAAGGATTTCGCAGTTTACACTGGACAGGCAGCTAGAATCACAGAGGCTCACACATGGTGGAGTCCATCTCTGGCACAATACTTTAAAATAGTAGCAGAATCTCAGAGGCTCATGTGCATTTGAGTCTATCCCTGGGCCCAATTCTTGAAATTTAAGTTGCATAATAAAACAGCAGCACATAAAATAGTCCACATTATTCAAATGGCATACTTATAGAAATAAGTGCTGTAATACCCTCAATCAACCTGAAAAGGGGGTTAAAGGGTTAAGGGTGCAACTTATGAAAACAGGCACAACTGGGTTTTCCCTCTGAGAAAGCAGGCAGGAGGTCCTGTAAACAAGATGGCCTTGCTGCACGTGGTACTTCAGTGGCTTGCCGCCTCCACTGAGCCGTGGGTAACTGGCAGCAGCAACAGAGGGCCAAAACAACGAAGGACTCCTGTCCTGGAAGGGTTAACTCTTCTTTAGGATCCCATGGCAAAATAAAGCAACCATCAAGGGCCTAGCAGGCCAATTCACAGGGGCACGTCATATTCACTTTGCATTTCAGTGGTGCTCCCTGGCTCCATTTGTATATTGGGCCTGTACTGAGGTTCAACAGATGGGTGTGCCCACAACACAGTATTGGGGGGCAACTGTAGCATAAACGGACCCCTAATAGGTATAGGCCCCATAGGCCTAGGGGTTATCACAGTCACTGACCTCACCGGAGCAGGCATAACGATCGTGGGCTGCTGCACTGGCCTGGGTACCGCTGCTGCAAGCGGTCCGGTGGGTTCTGGAACGACTGGCTCTGTGCGCCGGTGCACAGCGTAAGGAGGCCTCTCCGCAGGTGCCGATACAAAGGAGGGACGGCTGGAAGGTACAGGTACTCTCACCTTAGACCCGGAGACGTCCGAGTCCTTACGTCCACTTTCTTTTAGGTCAGGTGGAGTCCGGATCCTGGCGGAGGCAATCTGGCGCAGCTCCCGTAGCTTTAACTCCAGCCGCACGATCTGGTCGTCCAGGCTTTCGGAGTCAAGATCGCTGGTCTCCGCTGTCGCCGTCGGCACTTGGAAGGTGGGTGGTTCGTCCTGCGCAGCCGCTGCAGGCTCAGGCGAGGCGTCCGCTTTCCTCCCTCTGCGGATATTCTCCAGGGTAGCTCGGAATCTCTCTGCATCCTGAAGTTCACGTACGGTTTTCTCCCTGCGAGGCAACTCAGGTGAGGGCCAGGGGCTAACCCTCTTCTCCACCACTGTCGGCTGCCAGAACACATTTGGGCCAATGAAAGAGCCCCGTTCCTGGAAGGCATGATGGGCCGGTCCTGGAGAGCACTCAGATTCACGCTCGCAGCCAGGGTTGTCCTCCGGAGAGCACACAGGTTCGTGCTCGCAGCCAGAGTAGTCCTTATCACGGTCCCAGTCCTCCGACTTCTTTTTTGGACGGGACACGGCAGTGGTGTAGGGGCCTCGCAGGCCCTCAGCAGGGGTAAATTCAACCTCCTCTTCCTCGCGGAGGTTATGCAGACGTTCTGGGAGGTAACTCCGCTTGACGGACCTCCTGTTGACATACAAGTCTCTTCCAGTCAGGTAGTCTTTTATAAAACCGAAGCCTCGGTCCTTGTCAAAAGCCACAACCAACCCCATTCTCCTTTCCAGGCGGGGTTGTGTGTCAGTGTGGCGCTCGTGAACGGTCTTTGCCAGTTCTTCATAGTATATCTTGGTTTTAGTCGTCTTCTTTATTGCGGCCTCCCGGATCTCTGCCATCAATGCGGACCACTTGAACGAGGGCTGGAAGAAGTCTCTCCAGGAGCCATAGTAGGTCTCCGGTTGCGTCCTCGGTGGCGGGCAGGCGGGTCTCTCCGGTCCCGGAGAGTAGGCCGGTGGAGCATCCTCTTGCTCAACACCAGTCACATTCATGGTTAATAAATCTGGCGCGGACATATCAGCAGGAAAGTCCTCACTCCTCAACATGCTCGATCCTTCTCTGGAGAGCGACAGGGTGGCGCCAATAAGTTCAGACAGATCCTCCCATTGCACTGGGAGGCCACCCCCCAGGTACTCCAGTATGGGGGAGGCGGAGTCCATTACAGCAGACATGCAAATGTCCAGACAGGGCGGTGGCGCCAGCATACAGCCTTCCCGCACTTTTAGCAGAAGGCGCCAATTTTTATTGCCAATTTAGGATGAAGATGACGCAGCAAACAATTTCAATCAAGCTAAGCGACCATCTTTGAGCAAAATAGCTGTCTATTCACTGACAGCAAGCGGTGGCTTAAATAAGTAGAAAACAGTCCACACAATGCTATTTTCACACCGCAATCATTACAGTTCACTTTGGCCCAGCAATCTTCAATAAAACAATTGGGGCATGTCACTTTAAGACAACTTTCAGCACACAGTTTTTAAATCCGCTATGGCGCAGGAATATTCGGATCCTGTTCGTGACGCCAATTTATGCAACACGCCAGACCTGCAGGGTATGACGAAGTGAGGTCACGGTTATGGGCAATCGAGGGTACTCACTGTATTGGAGAACCCTGGGCAGGCGCGTGGCAGTGAAGGAGAGGTAGACACAGTTCCTCTGGGGCACGCTCTGTAGATAGGGACCAGGCCTGATGGTAGTTGAGGTGCCCTGGATGTTACAGGTATTTTGTGTGCCTGGGGCAAGGTCCCTGTGGTATTCGTGACGTCAGTGCCTTTGGCCGGTGGCACGCCGGTTGGTGGTTGGAAAGATGAAGGTACACAAGTATATAGTGAACCAAACGTAAACTTTACTGGACAATCCAACTTTGTACAGCAGGTGTAGCACAGTCTCTATATTACAGTTCCACAAAGGGGCTTATTCACAATATGGCAGGCAATAGTCATGCAAGATACGCTGAGGGTAAACTTCACAAGCGCTCAGCAGCAGGTGGTACCTTTCCTCAGAATCAATGTACAGTGTCCTTTCTAGAACTCCTGTCTGGCTTTATATCCCAAGGCCCGGATGCCTAAAAGGGTGGCTTATATCCTTGGTTACTAACTTCCTCAGGTATTAGATTCTTGCTGCACCTTTTAGTGTAATCTGCCCATCAGGGTTACTTAGCTTACCCTGGATCGCCTTCCCCTATAAGGTGGATAACTGCGGGTTTCTCCCAGGAGGTTGGATCCTGCAACTGGGGCATCTCTTCAGAGCTAACTTAGGCTCTCTTGTTCTCAGGCATTGCTGGAGCTTCTCAACAGCCTCCTGGACATCACTAGCAGCCAGGGCTATCCAGCTGCATGTCAGGAGCAGAATTAAATATGACATTTCTGTTCCTTGTGAGTAGGAGTAACGCGCACACCAATTTACCCTTGTGTAGTGCCCACCCCTACCTAGTGGGACACTACAGAGACGCTGCAGGCGGTGTTGCAGGGGACCAGCCCGGCTGCGGTCCCTGCTGTTTCTGTGGTGCGGGCTCGGAGGTCGCGGCCTCCGGAGAGATTGAGCCCAGAGTTTACCCCTCGGACCCGGCGGCGCCTTGGGAGCCCCGTTAGGGACCCTCTGGTACGGCAGCGGGGAAGCGGTGCCAGCGCTGCTCGCGGCCGTGCAGGGAGGAATCCCGCTCAGTGGTCGGGTCATGCGGGAGAGAGAAGGATTAACCCCCCTCCTGTCTCCCAGCCGGCGTCTGCAGTCAGGACAGGAGTGGCGGCGGGCCCCGTGCTGGAGAGCCTCAGCAGGGGACGAGCCTTTGACTTACCTCGGTCTCCGGTGGAGGAAGCGAGCCAGCAGCATGTTCGTGGCAGGAGAGTTCAGGCGGCCTTCAGTGAGGTAGGCCAGGGCGGCAGTTGGCAGGAGCAGGAAGATCTGGGCACGCTGAGGCAACTGCAGCTTCAGCAAGAGCAGGAGGATTATGGTGCGCTGAGGCCCTCTAGTGGGCGCCGGAGGGAATTGCAGCGGGGGAGCAGTGAGTGGCAGGTGGCTCCGCCCCCTAAGAGGGCATCTGCGGAGGGTGCTGCGTTTAGAGGACCTGTTCCGGGTGATGGCGCGGCGGCTGTTGGTGCGGTGCGGCCACCGTCCGGTGGGCCTGGACGCGGTGCGGATGACGTCGCAGCGGTGGATCCTCGAGTACCTGCTTCCGGTTTTCCTGCGGAGGGGTCGGAGGAAGAAGGGGAGCTTGCGCAAGAGTCCACAGAAGATGAAGACATCCAATTTGCGACCTGCGGGGACGCTGCTGAGTCGGTTGCGGCGGCAGTGGGTTCCGTGAGTGTCCGGGAAGACGGAGTTCAGGCGTGCGTTCTGCTGATGGGATCCCTCCCCAGGGACGCCAGGTGAGAGGACGCCACGGGCGGGTCAGTGTGGGGGGTAGGGTGCTGCTGGGGGATGTCTGTGAGTGGCGGGGGTACTCAGGTAGTGCAGGAGTTGTTATCCGGTTTTGTCGGCGTTGTTAGCGAGGGTGGGTTCTGGATCGGACAATCGCCTGTGGCGGTGTGGTCGAAGGGGGTGCCAGCCTGCGGGGGAGCGGATGGTCCGGTCGACAAGCTGTAGCGGGGAGTGTGTCTGGGGATTCTGTGGCTGTGGCGGTGCCTGCGGTTGCGGTTTCTTCGGCGTCGGTCGCGGCGACCGGTGGTGGTGTTAAGTCGGGTTCGGAGGACGTGGTACGGTTGGCGGATGCAGCTAGGGGGGAAGTGTATGTCTGTTTCGAGGGGCCTTTGGGGGCTTATCTGAAACCGGAGGTGAGGGAGAAGATTTATAGGGACGAATATGTTGAATTTTTTTTGCTTTTGCCCCTAGAGAAGTTTAATTTGGATAGGGTCAAACCGGATGATTGCAAGAAGGAGGAGGAGGAGCGTCGTCGGTATCGGCTGATACCACGTACGTTCATGAATTGGTTGCAGGCATTTGCAATTCTGGCAAGCGTGGTGGGGGAAAAGGCGCCGGAGCATTGTTCCGCCTCATGGCGGCCCAGAAGGTGGGTGGTCAGCCCTTTCGTGGCGCGTCAGGGGGTACGTCAGCGGCAGAGTCGCCCTCTGGCGGGAAGAAAGGGGTCTGCTGGCAGTTTAATGAGGGGTACTGTAAGTTCCTGTCCGACTGCCGTTTTAAGCATGAATGCTCCGGGTGTGGGGGTGCCCATAGTTTCTCCCGGTGTTTTAAGAAGGGAAAAGGGAGAGGACAGGATGTTGGGCAGAAGAGGTTTGACATCGGTGAAGGTGGACGCGATGCTTCCCTTCCTAAATGAGTACCCCGATAGGGCGGCGGCGGAGTTGTTGCATCAGGGGTTTGTTGACTGTTTTCGTATTACGTGCTCTTCGGTTTGGGGGGGCGGTGTGGTTCGGAACCTGGCGTCCGCGCTGGCGAGGCCTGGAGTTGTCAGGGAGAAGATTGAGAAGGAGGTTAATGCAGGGGCGGGTCGCAGGTCCGTTTGCTGTCCCGCCGTTGCCGGGTTTGCACTTTTCTCCATTGGGGTTGGTTCCTAAGAGGGAGCCGAACAAGTTTCGGCTTATTCATCATTTGTCGTACCCGGCTGGGAGTTCGGTGAATGATGGGATTGACCCGGAGTTATGTTCTGTTTCTTACACGTCTTTTGATGCGGCGGTGGTGCGTCGTTTCGGGCAATACAATACATCTGGAGAGCTTTCACTTGTTGGGTTTTGTTTGGGAGGGGCAGTTTTATGTTGATTGCTGTTTGCCGATGGGTTGCGCGATTTCGTGTTCATTGTTTGAGAATGGGTAGTGAAGCAGGAGGCTGGTTGGAAGTCGGTGCTGCACTATTTGGATGATTTTTTGTTTGTTGGGCCGGCGGGTTCCCGAGTTTGTTCCGTTTGTTACATACAATGGAGAGAGTTGTGGTGCGTTTGGGGTCCCTTGGCTCCGGACAAGACAGAAGGTCCGACTACGTCAGTGAAGTTTTTGGGTATCGTTATTGATACGGAGCGCATGGAGTGTCGCTTGCCGGAGGATAAGTTGCGGATTTGGTTACGGAAGTGGCCGGTTTGTGGGGGACTTAGGAAGGTGCAGTTGCGCAGGGTCCGTCGGTCCTGGTAAGCTGAACTTTGCTTGTCGTATCCTGCCTATGGGCCGGTGTTTTTTGCCGTCGATGGCAATGGAGACTGCGGGGTGGTTGCTCCGAGTCATTTGTGCGGTTGTCGGCGGAGGTTAGGGCAGATCTGGAGGTTGGGAAAAGTTTTTGTCTCTGTTTAATGGGCGATCAATGTGGAGACGAGACAGTTTCTATTGTCGATATGGAGCTCTTTACGGACGCGTCAGGGGCTTGTGGGTTATGGGGCGTGTTTTGGCGAGGTCAATGGAGTGGCGGGGCCGTGGCCGGATGACTGGTGTAGGGCTGGTTTTCTGACTAATCTGGCCTTGTTGGAATTGTTTCCCATCGTGCTGGCGTGGAATTGTGGGTGATTGTTTTCGGAACAAGAGGATTCTGTTTTGTTTTGACAACATGGGCATGGTGCAGGCTATTAATGCCCAATCTGCTAGTTCGCCGCCGGTGATTAGTTTGTTGCGGCATTGGTGTTGAGGGGTTTGGAATTGAATGCGTGTTTTTGTGGCAGTTCATGTTCCGGGTGTGTAGAATTCGGTGGCTGATGCGCTTTCTCGTTTTCAGTGGGATCGTTTTCG